>NW_027140515.1:618207-646582 GCF_036365525.1 Heterodontus francisci
TTGAGAGAGAGAGAGAGAGAGACCCAGGATAGTCAGAGAGAGAGAGAGAGACCCGGGATAGTGAGAAAGAGACCCGGGATAGTGAGAGAGAGAGAGACCCGGGATAGTGAGAGTGAGAGAGAGAGAGAGACCCAGGATAGTGAGAGAGAGAGAGAGAGAGAGAGAGAGACCCGGGATAGTGAGAGAGAGAGAGAGAGAGACCCAGGATAGTCAGAGAGAGAGAGAGAGACCGGGATAGTGAGAAAGAGAAAGAGACCCGGGATAGTGAGAGAGAGAGAGACCCGGGATAGTGAGAGAGAGAGAGAGAGAGAGACCCAGGATAGTGAGAGAGAGAGAGAGAGAGAGAGAGAGAGAGAGACCCGGGATAGTGAGAGAGAGAGAGAGAGAGAGAGACCCAGGACAGTCAGAGTGAGAGACCCGGGATAGTGAGAGAGAGAGAGAGAGAGAGAGAGACCCGGGATAGTGAGAGAGAGAGAAAGAGAGAGAGACCCGGGATAGTGAGAGAGAGAGAGAGACCCGGGATAGTGAGAGAGAGAGAGACCCGGGATAGTGAGAGAGAGAGAGAGAGAGAGACCCGGGATAGTGAGAGAGAGAGAGAGAGAGAGAGAGACCCGGGATAGCGAGAGAGAGAGAGAGAGACCCGGGATAGTGAGAGAGAGAAAGAGACCCGGGATAGTGAGAGAGAGAGAGACCCGGGATAGTGAGAGAGAGAGAGAGAGAGAGACCCGGGATAGTGAGAGAGAGAGAGAGAGGCCCGGGATAGTGAGAGAGAGAGAGAGAGAGAGACCCGGGATAGTGAGAGAGAGAGAGAGAGAGAGACCCGGGATAGTGAGAGAGAGAGAGAGAGACCCGGGATAGTGAGAGAGAGAGAGAGAGAGAGAGACCCGGGATAGTGAGAGAGAGAGAGAGAGAGAGACCCGGGATAGTGAGAGAGAGAGAGAGGGAGAGACCCGGGATAGTGAGAGAGAGAGAGGGAGAGACCCAGGATAGTGAGAGAGAGAGAGAGAGAGACCCGGGATAGTGAGTGAGAGAGAGAGAGAGACCCGGGATAGTGAGAGAGAGAGAGAGGGAGAGACCCGGGATAGTGAGAGAGAGAGAGAGAGACCCAGGATAGTGAGAGAGAGAGAGAGACCCGGGATAGTGAGAGAGAGAGAGAGAGACCCGGGATAGTGAGAGAGAGAGAGAGAGAGAGACCCGGGATAGTGAGAGAGAGAGAGAGAGAGAGAGAGAGAGAGAGACCCGGGATAGTGAGAGAGAGAGAGACCCGGGATAGTGAGAGAGAGAGAGAGACCCAGGATAGGGAGAGAGAGAGAGAGACCCGGGATAGTGAGAGAGAGAGAGAGACCCGGGATAGTGAGAGAGAGAGAGAGAGAGAGAGAGAGACCCGGGATGGAGAGAGAGAGAGTCCCAGGATAGAGAGATAGGGAGAGACCCGGAATAGATAGACAGAGAGAGAGAGACCCGGTATAGAGTGTGAAAGAGACCCGGGATAGAGTGAGAGATAGAGACCTGGGATAGAGGGTGAGAGAGACCCGGGATAGGGAGAGAGGGAGAGACGGAAAGACCCAGGATGCAGAGAAGGAGAGATCAGACACCGGATGGAGAGAGAGAGTCCCAGGATAGAGAGAGAGAGAGAGAGAGAGACCCGAGATGGAGAGAGAGAGAGAGAGTCCCAGGATAGAGAGAGAGAGAGAGAGTCCCAGGATAGAGAGATAGGGAGAGACCCGGAATAGATAGACAGAGAGAGAGAGACCCGGTATAGAGTGTGAGAGAGACCCGGGATAGGGAGTGATAGAGACCCGGGATCGGGAGAGAGAGAGAGACCCGGGATAGAGAGAGAGAGAGAGAGAGACCTGGGATAGTGAGAGAGACCCGGGATAGAGAGAGAGAGAGAGAGTGACCCGGGAGAGTGAGAGAGACCCGGGATAGAGAGAGGGAGAGAGTGGAGAGAGAGACCCGGGATAGTGAGAGAGAGAGAGAGACCCAGGATAGTGAGAGAGAGAGAGAGACCCGGGATAGTGAGAGAGAGACTGGGGATAGAGAGAGACCCGGGATAGAGAGAGAGAGAGAGTGAGAGACCTGGGATAGAGAGAGAGAGAGACCCGGGACAGAGAGAGAGAGACCCAGGATAGAGAGAGAGACCCAGGATGGAGAGAGAGACCCGGGATAGAGAGAGAGAGACCCAGGATGGAGAGAGAGACCCAGGATAGAGTGATAGAGAGAGACCCGGGATGGAGAGAGAGAGAGAGACCCAGGATAGAGAGAGAGAGAGACCCGGGACAGAGAGAGAGAGAGAGAGACCCAGGATAGAGTGGGAGAGAGAGACCCGGGATGGAGAGAGAGAGAGAGAGAGACCCGGGATAGAGTGAGAGATAGAGACCCGGGATGAAGGGTGAGAGAGTCCGGGATAGTGAGAGAGAGAAAGAGAGAGAGAGACCTGGGATAGAGGGTGAGAGAGACCTGGGATAGTGAGAGAGACCTGGGATAGTGAGAGAGACCCGGGATAGAGAGAGAGAGAGAGAGAGCCAGGATAGGGAGAGAGAGAGAGAGACCTGGAATAGACAGACAGAGAGAGAGAGAGACCCGGGATCGAGTGTGAGAGAGACCCGGGATAGAGTGTGAGAGAGACCCGGGATAGTGAGAGAGACCCGGGATAGGGAGAGAGAGAGACCCGGGATGGAGAGAGGGAGAGACAGA
Source organism: Heterodontus francisci (assembly GCF_036365525.1). Lineage (NCBI taxonomy): Eukaryota > Metazoa > Chordata > Chondrichthyes > Heterodontiformes > Heterodontidae > Heterodontus > Heterodontus francisci. Next base: position 620,905 of record NW_027140515.1, read on the forward strand.
AAGACCCAGGATGCAGAGAAAGAGAGAGGGACACCGGATGGAGAGAGAGAGAGAGTGACCCGGGATGGATAGAGAGAGACCCGGGATAGAGAGAGAGAGAGAGTGAGAGACCCGGGATAGAGAGAGAGAGAGACCTGGGATAGAGTGAGAGATAGAGACCCGGGATAGAGGGTGAGAGAGACCTGGGATAGAGAGAGAGAGAGAGACCCGGGATAGAGGGTGAGAGAGACCTGGGATAGAGAGAGAGAGAGAGAGACCCAGGATCGGGAGAGAGGGAGAGACAGAAAGACCCAGGATGCAGAGGAAGAGAGAGACACACCGGATGGACAGAGAGAGAGGGACTCCCAGGATAGAGAGAGAGACCCGAGATGGAGAGAGAGAGAGAGAGAGAGAGAGAGTCCCAGGATGGAGAGAGAGAGACTGGGGATGGAGAGAGAGAGACTGGGGATAGAGAGAGAGAAAGAGAGACCCAGCATAGAGAGAGAGAGAGGGAGACATGGGATAGAGAGGTGCTGGGAGACCCTGAGCTGGGAGAGTCTCAGTTGGGAGAGTGGGTGCTGGGAGACCCTATGTTGGGAGACTCTGTGCTGGGACAGTGGGTGTTGGGAGAGTCTGTGCTGGGTGACCCTGTGCTGGGATAGCGGGTGCTGGGAGACCCTATGTTGGGAGACTCTGTGCAGGGACAATGGGTGCTGGGAAACTCTGCTGGGACAGGAGCTTCTGGAAAACTCTGTGTTGGGACAACAGCTGCTGGGAATCTTTCTCCTGGAACAGGGGCTGCTGGGAGACTGTGCGGGGACAGGGGCTTCTGGGAAACTCTGTGCTGGGACAGCAGCTGCTGGGAAACTTTCGGATGGGACAGGGCTTCTGGGAAAATCTGTGCTGGGACAGGGGCTTCTGGGAAACCCTGTGCTGGGACAGCAGCTGCTGGTGAACTCTGCTAGGACAGTGGGTGCTGGGAGACCCTGTGCTGGGACATTGGGTGCTGGGGGATTCTGTGCTGGGTCAGGGGCTTCTGGGAAATTCTGTGCTGGGACAGCAGCTGCTAGGAAACTTTGTGCTGAGACAGCGGCTGCTGGGAGACTCTGTGCTGGGACAGGGGCTGCTGGGAAACTCTGTGCTGGGACAGGGGCTGCTGGGAGACTCTGTGCTGGGACGGGGCTGCTGGGAGGCTCTGTGCTGGGACAGGGGCTGCTGGGAATGTGTGCTGGGACGGGGCTGCTGGGAGACTCTGTGCTGGGCAATTCTGTGCTGGGACAGGGGCTGCTGGGAGACTGTGTGCTGGGACAGGGGCTGCCGGGGCACTCTGTGCTGGGACAGCTCAGCTCTGGGAGACCCTGTGCTGGGACAGGGGCTGCCGGGGGCACTCTGTGCTGGGACAGCTCGGCTCTGGGAGACCCTGTGCTGGGACAGGGGCTGCTGGGAGACTCTGCTGGGTTGACAGCTTCACCCTGGTTCTCTTGATGGTTGCTGCCGTGATGCGGGCCGAGTGGGGCTGCTCCTGCCCGGGCTGGGATTTTGGGCGAAAGCTGCTGGGACGTGGGAAGGTCATGTTCTCCCAGGAATGACATCCTGCCTCCTCCTCCAGCAGGAGACCCTTCCCCCACCCCGCCCCCGCCCGAGTGAGTCCAAAGCTGATGCCCTGGCGATGGACTCTGTGAAGCGTTTGAGTGACGAGGAGCTGATAGTCCAGTTGATGTCTCATGGGATACCGCACGGTCCGGTCGTGGGTAAGGAGCTGGGTTGACCCCTGCGTTCGGGGAGCCCAGAGTGGGGGGGGGGGTGTTGGATCATGTCGATCTGGGGGGAGAGGAGGCCCAGGGGGGACGATGGCGAATCTTCCGGAAAGGGGAATGACAGCCGCAAGGGCACAGACATCGGCTGTCCGTTGGGAGCTGCGCGAAACGCATCGAATCTGCAGCAGCAGCAGTTAAAGAGCCGCAGCTTGCTGCTATAGGGCTGCTGACTGCAGGGAACTAATCACGGCGGGCGGTCGGGGGCTGGGGTGGGGGCGGTTAGGGCACACTGCTCCCCGACGGATGGCCAGCTCAGAGGCGAACCTCCCACTCCAGGATCGGGGCCCCGATTGCTATCGGATAGCCCCGGCCGGGGCGAGTGTGTGTGTCGGGCGAGATCAGAGAGGATTGCGATGGGGGGGAAATGTCTCTCTCTCTCTATCTCTCTCTCTCAGGATTTCACGCTGAACCCATCTTCTACTTCGCAGCTTCCACTCGCCGGCTGTACGAGAAGAAACTACAGGAGACGCTCAGCCGAGGTCAGAGGTCACAGGCCACGCGTCACAGGCCACCAGCTAGGGTCGAGGACTCTCCCTCCGAGGAGCAGGAAGAGGAAGGTGCGTGAATTTCATCAAACACTGCCAGGGCGGGTACAGCACGGGGTTAGGTACAGAGTAAAGCTCCCTCTACACTGTCCCCATCAAACACTCCCAGGACAGGTACAGTACGGGGGGTTAAAAGAAAAAAAAAACGGGGTTAGGTACAGAGTAAAGCTCCCTCTACACTGTCCCCCAACAAACACTCCCAGGACAGATACAGCCGGCGTTGGCTGCTGCCTGATTGTAGGTGCTGAGTGCTGATAGCAGCAACGAGCCTCAGCTGACAGTTTTGCTGGCAGTTGGAGGTTGCAGAGGTGGAGAGAGGAGCTACACTGAGCAGAGGGAGAGCAGCTGCAAACAAGCAGAGGGAAAGTTTGAACAACAATCACCTTTACAGTGAAGAAAGACTTTATTTTGGAAACAAGGCTTTGTCTGGAGGTGGGTGCTGAACACCAGAGGTTTTCTGTGCTTTGGACTGTTGGGGGAGGAACAAGTGGCCGGAACAACAAGGGGTGGGGCTGCCAAATTCAGCAGGAATCTGTGCTGCTGCAACAAGCACACAGGAAAGCTCCCTCCCCACCCCAATTGCCCAGCCTGAGTCAGCTGAAGCTGCCTGGCTAATACACAGAAGGGGATAAATAGTGCCTGGGCAGCTTCAGCTGACCCAGGTGAAGACGCCTCCCCCAACCAGAAGACCGGAAGACCAAGTGCAAAGACTGTTTTAAGTGTGCTGTGTGCACCACCTCCGGAAAGCAAGTCATCCCTTCCAGCCTGTCTTTACCTCTCTATTACCTCAGCCTCTCCTCGAACCTGTTATTTATTTTTTTATTCAGTATCTCTTCTGAACCTTTCATTTTGTTCGATTTGCAAGCCTACAATTTGGGGTGGGTTTAGCTCTTAGACCCATGGCAAGCCCTTCATCGCCGGTGGCGGGGCCCTCTACTACCTATGCAGCTGCAGCCTCTGTGGCTGCCCACGTGGCCCCGTCACCCTTTAAATTGATAACATCCAGCCATGGGGTGAAGAGCTATCCCCACCCCAACATGTCTATTGAGGCCTGTGTGAAGGCAATGGCCGAGGTTGTCGGCCCCTCGGCCATTGTTGCGGCCTCAAACATGTATGGGAAGGCTGTATTCTTCCTGAAGACCGAGCGGGCAGAGTCCCTGGCCCTGAGTAAGGGGCTCACTGTGGGGGGGACCTTCCTGCCGGTAGACCCTCTGGGGGCCACTGCGCAGCGGAGAATGCTATCAAACGTCCCGCCCTTTATTCCCAGTGAGCTCCTCCTCCCCCACCTGCACCATCTGGGGGAGGTGAGGTCGGGGATCACCCCAGTCCCGCTCAGTCTTCGGGAGCACAGCCTCCGACACGTCTACTCCTTCCGCCGCCAGATATTTATGCAGCTGGCGCGGGAGGAGGTCTTGGAGGGCCATTTCGATGTAGAGTTCCAGGGGACGGCCGACTGCGTCTTCTGGACCTCGGATGGGGCTCGGTGCCACGTCTGCAAGGGGGTGGGGCATGTTCGTAAGAATTGCCCCTATCTCCAGGCTGCCAACTCCACCTCGGCAGCCCAGGGTTGCGCCACTGCACCTCCTCCCACTCTCCCATTCTCCCTGTACCTCCACCAGACACTGCGCAGGTGGTTCCGGAGGCTGTGGTCCGCCCCACGGTGTGTGGTGGGTGTGTCGGCCGCTGGCGGGTGACGACCCGGAGGAGGATGGGGATTCGGTGTGGGGCACGGAGGACGATCTTGATTCCATCGCCAGTGAGGTGGTGGAGTCCCTCGTGCCTCCCACCGAGTCTTCTCAGCCCCACGGCGGAACTCCGGGATTTCCTCGTGGCTTGCAAGGGTTGCCGCAATAAAGTTCAGCTGGTCCTCAGCCATTGGTCGAATCTGGCGCTGATCATCCAGTCCGTCCGTGCCGCCCTCAAGAAAGCGGGCAAGGGCGCGGGCGTGAAACTGGTTGAGAGGCGCCAATTTAATGCGTTCCTCAATGGGTTGCTGGGGGAGTGGAGGGCCAGGTGCACTTCCACTCCCTCCTCACAGTGAGCTGTTGGTGACGGGTTTTAAGTACCTTTGACATGAAGATAACCATAGCCAGCCTCAACATCAACGGCAGCAGAGGGGCTCACCGCAGATTTCACAATCTCTCAGTCCTTAGGGAAGGGAGATACGCGGTGAGCTTTCTGCAGGAAACCCACACCGTTCCAGGAGACGAAGCCACCTGGCTCCTGGAGTGGCAGGGTGGGGTCTACATGAGTCACCTCACCCCTATTTCTAGTGAGGTGGCTATCTTATTGGCCCCGACTTTTCAGCCGGAGATCTTGGGGGTCAAGGAGCTAGTGCCGGGCCGCTTGCTCCACCTCGCCGTTCGCCTGGGTAGCGTGCCGCTCCACTCTGTGAACGTGTACGCGCCCAGGCCCGGCGCGTTGCAAGCGCGCTTCTTTGAAGAAGTGTCCGCTCTCTTGAGCTCCATCGATAGCGGCGAGTGCATCATCCTCGGGGGGGATTTTAACTGCACCCTCGAGGTGGGGGATCGCTCCGGTCCCTAACGCGGCCAAGCGTCGGTGGAGACATTGAGGGGATTGATCAACTCCCTCAACTTGGTGGACGTCTGGTAGAATCTCCATCCCGACTCTAGCGCCTTCACGTGGGAGGTCTGGAGGAGGGGGTCGCGAATGGACCGCCTCTACATTTCGCAGGCGTACGTCTCCCGCGTTTCGGCGGCCTCCATGCGGCTGGTGCCGTGCTCGGACCACCACCTGGTGTGGGCGGAGTTCACTCCGCTCCGCACGTGGGCGGGGTCCGCGTACTGGCACTTTAACAACCGGCTGCTGGAGGACGTGCGATTTCGGGACTCGTTCTGTCGATTCTGGGCCGACTGGAGAAGGAAGCAGGGGGGCTTCCCCTCCTTGAGGCTATGGTGGGATGTGGGCAAGACTCACATCCGCGCTTCTGTCAGGAGTACGCGAAGGGGTCGACCAAGAGGCGGGAAGAGGAGATCGGGCGCCTTGAGAGGGAGGTGCTCGACTTGGAGTCCCGTCTTGGTCATGCCGTCGTGGACCCGGCCCTGTGGCAGGCGTACAAAGAGAAGAAGGGCGCGCTGAGGGACCTGCAGCTCATAGGGTCCCGAGGCGCGTACGTGAGGTCGCGGATCCAGATCCTGGAAGATTTGGACCGCGCCTCACCCTTCTTCTACTCGCTGGAAAAATGGCAGGGGGTCCGTAAGCAGCTCGTCGAGCTGCTGGCCGACGACGGATCCTCCATCACTGATCCGGAGGGAATGGGGCTTCCTGGTCCGGACTTATTACAGTGCGGACTTATTACAGCGAGGATGCGTGCAGAGTTTTGTGGGAGGACCTGCCGCAGGTCAGCCCGGAGGGCGCCGAAGGATTGGAGGCTCCGCTCACGTTGGCGGAGCTGACTGGCGCCCTCCACCAGCTCTCGAGGGGCAAATCCCCAGGGCTGGATGGGTTGACCGTGGAGTTCCTCAGGGCGTCCTGGGGGACGATTATGCGCGGGTCCTGGGGAAAGCCTGGCGACTTGGGAGATGCCCCTCTCGTGGCGCAGGGCAGTCATTGTCCTGCTGCCGAAGAGGGACGATCTCCGCCTGCTTAAAAAACTGGCGTCGGGTCTCCCTCCTCAGCACGGATTATAAGATCTTTGCCCGTGCTCCGTGCTGGCCCACATGATCCACCCCGACCAGTCCTACACGGTCCCAGGTCCGGGACCTGATCCATCTTTCCCAGAGGACTGGTCAGTCGGTCGCTTTTCTCTCCCTCGATCAGGAGAAGGCATTCGACAGGGTGGATCACGAATACCTTTTCGGGACTCTGCGTGCTTTCGGACTCGGGCCTCCTCGGGAGTATGGTACCGCACAACCCGAGCCGCCTCTCAGAAATGCCCTCCGTGCCATTCCAATCGGCGCGGAGGGGTTTCCTGTACGGGCTGCTCCTGCACACTCTCCACTTCCTCGCCCTCGTCAGCCGGCCGGACACGCCCTGGCGGTCCGCGTTGCCATCTGGCGGCGAGGGAAACCCCGATGGAGGTCTCTCTACGCAGGAGTCTTCCCCCTTTACATCGGGGACCTGGGGTGGAGGGTGCTGCACAGAGCAGTCCCGTGCAATAGGCTTTTAAGTAGGTTCACGGACTCCCAGGCCAGCTGTACTTTCTGCGGCCTGGACGAGTCCGTGTTCCACATTTATACGGAGTGTGCGAGGTTGCAGCCCCTCTTTGAGTATCTGAAGGGGCTGCTCCTCAAATTCTGGCTGCACTTCAGTCCCACGCTCCTGATCTTTGGGCACCCGGTGCGGAGGGGCTCGGGCCGGGAGGAGGATCTCCTCGTCGATCTGCTCCTGGGCCTGGCCAAGGCGGCAATTCACAGGTCCGGGCTGCGGGCCGTCGGGGGGGGTCCGCCCTCCCCGATTGCCTGCCCCTCTTCCGCGGTTACGTTCGCGCCCGGGTGTCCCTGGAGAAGGAGCATGCGGTGTCCGCCGGTACGCTTGAGGCCTCCCGCGACCGGTGGGCACCGCAGGGACTGGAGTGCATCGTCGACGCCGAGAATGGCATTTTAATTTGAGTTTTTGGTTGAGTTATTCAGTTTTAATTTTTTTTAAAAACCGGTCTTCGATAAAGTAACGCTCTCTCTTGCGTTCCGCTCTTTAGTTCACCTCACTGGCTTGGTGGTTGCAGAATATTCTCTTGCTGCAGTGTTAAGCTGCCTCTCTCTCTCCCTTTCCACAGACGAGGATGACTACTCTGTCGGGGAAGTTTACTCCACTCAGTCGGTTCCGGTCCATTCTACAGCGAGACAACGGGTAAGAGGATCACTAGTGCAGTAACATCACCACTACGTCTCTTCTCTCCCCCCCCCCCCCCCCCCCCCCCGCGCCCGCCCCCATTGCCTTTCCTCGTTCCTCCGACCAAAGGGAATCACTTCACGCTTTTCTACATTAAACTTCATCTGCCGCTTGTCTGCCCATTCCGCCAGCCTGTCTCTGTATATTACGTCAACCGCGTTACCCTCATCGACCCTCTCTGTTGCCTCACCGGGAGAAAAAAACTCCATCCAATTAGTTAAGCACAACTTGCCCTCAACAAATCTGTGCTGGCCTTCCTGAATTAATCCACCTTTGTCCCGGATTCTTGTTTCTGAAAGCTTTCCCACCACTGAGGTTAAACTTGACTGGCCTGAAATCGCTCGGTTTATCCTTGCACCCTTTCTTGATTGAGGGTGTAACGTTTGCAATTCTCCCGTCCTCCGGCACCAGCCCCGTCTCTGAGGAGGATTATGGCCAGTGCTTCAGCAATTTTAGCTCCATCCTCACGGATATCAGTGAATCCATCCCACTGGCAATCGATTCTCCTCCCCCGCCTCGAGGGCACTGAGGATAGTTGTGGGCTCTTTCCCCCCCACCCCCGACCCCCACATGCTCCCCGACGATCGTAAAATCGGACTCGACTGACTTTTTTCTTTTCTTCTTTCCACCTCTCCCCTCCCTGCAGCAGTGGGAACGGGAGAGCGCGCAGGAGCGGAGGAGGGAAGCGGAGAGGGCCGAGGACCGGAATGAACCACTCGGGAGTGAGGATCGTGCTCCGCGCTGGGTGCAGATCCTCCTTTTCGTCCTGCTGATGGGCTTGCTGTCGTACCTGTACCAGTGGCTTCAGCAGGGCAGGGAACCGACCAGAGCAATCGACAGAGACACTGCCTGAAGCCGCCCCCCCCCCCCCTCCATTCCCCTCCCCGCCAAAGCGTTCCCCCAGTTCGGGAAGGAGCCCGAGCCTCACAGCCTGTCAAGGACACCCGCGCAGCCAGCAAAGGGGTGGTGGTGGGGGAGGGGGGGGGGGGGCAGCCGTTTTACGCACAGAACGATCCCAACGCAAGACAGCGGGTCGTCAGGTTTCGTGAGGTGTGTTACATTCACCTGCGAAGGGCACGGTGTTAGGGTGGAGGGGGGTGAGGGGTGGAGGGTCTCGGTCCCGCACCCCCCCCCTCCCCGCCCCGCCCGCCATTCTCGTGGTTTCGGTCACCGATCGATCGGAAAAATGACGCGTACATAAAGCTTTGGAATCTCCTCGGATTTTATTCATTGTTTTGTTTCTCTTTCGCAGGGGTTGAGTGTTGCCCAATGTTGGGGGAGGGGTTTGGAAAATTGGGAGCAGCACACGTGCCCGGACTGTGGGACTCAGTCCCACACTGGGTAAGATCAGTTGACTCAACCTGATGGGTAAAGGAAGGTGGGTGGGGGCCCTTATTCCCCACTCTAATTTCACTCTGTATCACCACTGGGGTCAACATCACTAGGACAGAGTGTTTCACCGAGCTTAAAACATTCTCACAAATCACCGAGGGACAGAGAGGGGGAACGAGATTAACATCAGTACAGATACAGTCAGTGACAGAGTAAAGCTCCCTCTACACTGTCTCCCATCAAACACTCCCAGGACAGGTACAGTACGGGGGTTAGATACAGAGTAAAGCTCCCTCTACACTGTCCCCCATCAAACACTCCCAGGACAGATACAGCACGGTGGGGTTAGATACAGAGTAAAGCTCCCTCTACACTGTCCCCCATCAAACACTCCCAGGACAGGTACAGTACGGGGGTTAGATACAGAGTAAAGCTCCCTCTACACCGTCAGGTTGCTTTCTGTGATATTCTGAATAACTAGGAGGGTGTTGATGATGGACGAGGATTTGTTGAATATCTGGTAAATGACAGGAGATCTCAGTGGAGTGTGTTTCGGTGGAACGTGCTATCAGTTTTGCTGAAGTTCTGCTGCAGTCTTCATGATTCCGGGCTCTCTTCTAGGAGATTGTCCAGAATTGTCTCGCAGAGATACAGACAGCGAGGTAGATGGAAACAGCCTGAACGGGGAAAGAGACGGAGTCAATGTCCAGCGAGTCACCAACGCCTACATTCCCAAATCCCACACCGTTACAGCCTGGAGTAACCGGAGGCACAGTCTCTCCCACTCTCCATCCCCCATTCTCCCTCCCTGTTCCTCTCCCTCTCCTGTTCCACTCTCCCTCTCCTGTTCCACTCTCCCTCTCCTGTTCCACTCTCCCTCTCCTGTTCCACTCTCCCTCTCCTGTTCCACTCTCCCTCTCCTGTTCCACTCTCCCACTACCCCTCCCTCCTCCTCCCCATTCCTCTCCCCTTCTCCCACTCCCCCTCCCCGTTCCTCTCCCATTCCCCCTCCCAGTATTCTCCCCCTTCCTCTCCCTCCCTCCCCATTCCTCTCACTCTCTCCCTCCCCGTTTCTCTCCCACTCCCCCCTCTCCCTCCCTATTACTCCCCCCTTCTCCCACTCTCCCTTCCCGTTCCACTCCCTCTTCCACCCCATTCCTCTCCCTCTCACCCTCCCTGTTCCTCTCCCACTGCACCTCTCCCTCTTCCCCACTCCCCCTCCTGTCCCTCTCTCCCACTCCCCCATTCAATTCCCTCCCCCTCCCTCGTTCCTCCCCATCCCACCCCTCCCCCTCTCTCTCCCTGTCCCCCTCCTTCCCTCCCACACCCCCTCTCCCACCCCGGCCGTTCCTCCCCCTCCCTGTTCCCCCTCCCTCCACCCACATTTCCTCTCGCTCCCTGTCCCACTCCCACACTGCCTCTCCGAGCCCAGCCACAAGCTGGTACCTTTGAAGGGGCCTCCCTTGAAGGTGTGGGTAACCGTCCCCTGCCGGTTCAGATATCCAAACCACTCTCCACCCTCCGGGTCTGGGAACTGCAAGAGAAAACATCACCAGCGTCTGCCAAAGTTCAAGAACGTGTTCAAAAAAGGAGGGGGGATCGCTGATGCTGACACACTCCCCCCTCACTCCGAGGGAGGTATATCACTGAAACACAGCTGGCAAGGGGAGACATACCTTCCTCTGCACTAGGGATGACTCCAACCAGCGGAGGGTTTCCCCCCCGATTCCCATTGGCTCCAGTTTTGCTAGGGCTCCTTGATGCCGCACTCGGTCAAATGCTGCCTTGATGTCAAGGGCAGTCACTCTCACCTCTCGAGTTCAGCTCTTTTGTCCACGTTTGAACCGAGGCTGTAATGAGGTCAGGAGCTGAGTGGCCCCTGGCGGAACCCAAACTGAGCGTCACTGAGCAGGTTATTGCGAAGCAAGTGCCGCTTGATGGCAGTGCTGTAGCTGTACTGGGACAGCTTGGCCAGGGGCGGGGTCCCACACGGGCGAGGGTCTCGGCCGTTACCCCCTTCCACGCCCCCAGGTAATGAAAGCATTTGCCCTTCCCTCGCCTCCTCCAGTTTCCCCCTTGACAGACGACAGTCGGCAAGCACCAGACCCTCACTCACGTGCGAGAAGGCGTACTCAAAGACCCGTTTGAAGTATTGCAACAGGCGGGGGTCCCGGCTGACCTGGTAACCCAGCAGAAAAGCTACCATCGCCTCAGTGTGCGGCCACCACAGTTTCATGTGCCACTCCAGCTGGACGGAGAGGGAGAGAAGGGACAGCGAGTTACAGCCGCAGGAAACGCCACCCGCTCCCCACCTCCCGTGTGACCCCCCCCCCCCCCCCCCACCCCGGCCCTGACCTGAAGCAGAACTCTCAGAATCCGACCGCACAGGAGGAAACAGGAAACCTCTTCTCCCGATTTACTCCATCGAATCCCTTCCTGACTGCGAACGCCCCGATTGAATCTCCCCTCAACCTGCTCTGCTCTGAGGGGAACATTCACAGCTTCTCCCGCTCTCTGCACATTCAACGGGAGTCCCTCGTCCCTGGAACCGTTCTGGGAAGTCTCCCTCCACACCCCCTTCAAGGCCTCGGCATCCATCCTTGAGCGCGCTGCCCCAGGAAGCGACATGGCGGATATTCAACTGCGGGGTGCATCGCATAACCCTGCACGCGCTGCCCAGCCCGGGGCACGGAGGCCCATTGTAGCCCATCCCACAACCCCCCTCCCCCGGACCCCGATCAGCTGACTCAGCACTGCCCAGGGATGTGTTGGGCTCGGGACCACACCAGCAAAGGGCAGTGTTACGGGAGAGTGTACAGGGGCTGTGGGGAGAGTGTATAGGGGCTGTGGGGAGAGACAGTGATAGGGGAGAGTGTACAGGGGCTGTGGGGAGAGACAGTGATAGGGGAGTGTGTACAGGGGCTGTGGGGAGAGACAGTGATAGGGGAGAGCGTACAGGGGCCGTGGGGAGAGTGTATAGGGGCTGTGGGAGAGACAGTGACAGGGGAGAGTGTACAGGGGCTGTGGGGAGAGACAGTGATAGGGGAGAGTGTACAGGGGCTGTGGGGAGAGACAGTGATAGGGGAGTGTGTACAGGGGCTGTGGGGAGAGACAGTGATAGGGGAGTGTGTACAGGGGCTGTGGGTAGAGACAGTGATAGGGGAGAGTGTACAGGGGCTGTGGGTAGAGACAGTGATAGGGGAGAGTGTACAGGGGCTGTGGGAGAGACGGTGATAGGGGAGAGTGTACAGGGGATGTGGGTAGAGACAGTGATAGGGGAGAGTGCACAGGGGCTGTGGGAGAGACAGTGATAGGGGAGAGTGTACAGGGGCTGTGGGTAGAGACAGTGATAGGGGAGAGTGTACAGGGGCTGTGAGAGAGACAGTGAGAGGGGAGAGTGTACGGGCTGTGAGAGAGACAGTGAGAGGGGAGAGTGTACAGGGGCTGTGAGAGAGACAGTGAGAGCGGAGAGTGTACAGGGGCTGTGGGAGAGACAGTGACAGGGCAGAGTGCACAGGGGCTGCGGGAGAGACAGTGATAGGAGAGAGTGTACAGAGGCTGTGGGAGAGACAGTGATAGGGGAGAGTGTACAGGGGCTGAGAGAGAGACAGTGATAGGGGAGAGTGTACAGGGGCTGTGAGAGAGACAGTGATAGGGGAGAGTGTACAGGGGCTGTGAGAGAGACAGTGATAGGGGAGAGTGAACGGGCTGAGAGAGAGACAGTGTACAGGGGCTGTGGGAGAGACAGTGATAGGGGAGAGTGTACAGGGGCTGTGGGAGAGACAGTGATAGGGGAGAGTGTACAGGGGCTGTGAGAGAGACAGTGATAGGGGAGAGTGAACGGGCTGAGAGAGAGACAGTGTACAGGGGCTGTGAGAGAGACAGTGATAGGGGAGAGTGTACAGGGGCTGTGAGAGAGACAGTGACAGGGGAGAGTGTACAGGGGCAGTGATAGGGGAGAGTGTACAGGGGCTGTGGAAGAGACAGTGATAGGGGAGAGTGTACAGGTGCTGTGGGAGAGACAGTGATAGGGGAGAGTGTACAGGGGCTATGAGAGAGACAGTGACAGGGGAGAGTGTACATGGGCAGTGAGAGAGACAGTGATAGGGGAGAGTGAACAGGGGCTGTGAGAGAGACAGTGATAGGGGAGAGTGTACAGGGGCTGTGAGAGAGACAGTGATAGGGGAGAGTGAACAGGGGCTGTGAGAGAGACAGTGATAGGGGAGAGTGTACAGGGGCTGTGAGAGAGACAGTGACAGGGGAGAGTGTACATGGGCAGTGATAGGGGAGAGTGTACAGGGGCTGTGAGAGAGACAGTGACAGGGGAGAGTGCACAGGGGCTGAGAGAGAGACAGTGACAGGGGAGAGTGTACAAGGGCTGTGGGAGAGAAAGTGATAGGGGAGAGTGTACAGGGGCTGTGGGAGAGACAGTGATAGGGGAGAGTGTACAAGGGCAGTGAGAGGGGAGAGTGTACAGGGGCTGTGAGAGAGACAGTGACAGGGGAGAGTGTACAGGGGCTGTGGGAGAGGCAGTGATAGGGGAGAGTGTACAGGGGCTGTGAGAGAGACAGTGATAGGGGAGAGTGTACAGGGGCAGTGAGAGAGACAGTGACAGGGGAGAGTGTGCAGGGGCTGTGAGAGAGACAGTGACAGGGGAGAGTGTACAGGGGCAGTGAGAGGGGAGAGTGTACAGGGGCTGTGAGAGGGGAGAGTGTACAGGGGCTGTGAGAGGGGAGAGTGTACAGGGGCTGTGAGAGAGACAGTGACAGGGGAGAGTGTACAGGGGCTGTGGGAGAGACAGTGACAGGGGAGAGTGTACGGGCTGTGAGAGAGGCAGTGAGAGGGGAGAGTGTACGGGCTGTGAGAGAGACAGTGAGAGGGGAGAGTGTACAGGGGCTGTGGGAGAGACAGTGAGAGGGGAGAGTGTACAGGGGCTGTGGGAGAGACAGTGAGAGGGGAGAGTGTACAGGGGCTGTGAGAGAGACAGTGAGGGGGGAGAGTGTACGGGCTGTGAGAGAGACAGTGAGGGGGGAGAGTGTACAGGGGCTGTGAGAGAGACAGTGAGGGGGGAGAGTGTACAGGGGCTGTGAGAGAGACAGTGAGGGGGGAGAGTGTACAGGGGCTGTGAGAGAGACAGTGAGGGGGGAGAGTGTACAGGGGCTGTGAGAGAGACAGTGAGGGGGGAGAGTGTACAGGGGCTGTGAGAGAGACAGTGAGGGGGGAGAGTGTACAGGGGCTGTGGGAGAGACAGTGAGGGGGGAGAGTGTACAGGGGCTGTGGGAGAGACAGTGATGGGGGAGAGTGTACAGGGGCTGTGAGAGAGACAGTGATGGGGGAGAGTGTACAGGGGCTGTGAGAGAGACAGTGATGGGGGAGAGTGTACAGGGGCTGTGAGAGAGACAGTGATGGGGGAGAGTGTACAGGGGCTGTGAGAGAGACAGTGATGGGGGAGAGTGTACAGGGGCTGTGAGAGAGACAGTGATGGGGGAGAGTGTACAGGGGCTGTGAGAGAGACAGTGATGGGGGAGAGTGTACAGGGGCTGTGAGAGAGACAGTGATGGGGGAGAGTGTACAGGGGCTGTGAGAGAGACAGTGATGGGGGAGAGTGTACAGGGGTTGAGAGAGAGACAGTGATAGGGGAGAGTGTACAGGGGCTGTGAGAGAGACAGTGATAGGGGAGAGTGTACAGGGGCTGAGAGAGAGACAGTGATAGGGGAGAGTGTACAGGGTCTGAGAGAGAGACAGTGATCGGGGAGAGTGTCCAGGGGCTGTGGGAGAGACAGTGATGGGGGAGAGTGTCCAGGGGCTGAGAGAGAGACAGTGATGGGGGAGAGTGTACAGGGGCTGTGAGAGAGACAGTGATGGGGGAGAGTGTACAGGGGCTGTGAGAGAGACAGTGATGGGGGAGAGTGTACAGGGGCTGTGAGAGAGACAGTGATGGGGGAGAGTGTACAGGGGTTGAGAGAGAGACAGTGATAGGGGAGAGTGTACAGGGGCTGTGAGAGAGACAGTGATAGGGGAGAGTGTACAGGGGCTGAGAGAGAGACAGTGATAGGGGAGAGTGTACAGGGTCTGAGAGAGAGACAGTGATCGGGGAGAGTGTCCAGGGGCTGTGGGAGAGACAGTGATCGGGGAGAGTGTCCAGGGGCTGAGAGAGAGACAGTGATAGGGGAGAGTGTACAGGGTCTGAGAGAGAGACAGTGATCGGGGAGAGTGAACAGGGGATGTGGGAGAGACAGTGATCGGGGAGAGTTTACAGGGGCTGTGGGAGAGACAGTGATCGGGGAGAGTGTCCAGGGGCTGTGGGAGAGACAGTGATCGGGGAGAGTGTCCAGGGGCTGTGGGAGAGACAGTGAGAGGGGAGAGTGTCCAGGGTTTGTCGGTAGAGACAGTGAGAGGGGAGAGTGTGCAGGGGCTGTGAGAGAGACAGTGATAGGGGAGAGTGTGCAGGGGCTGAGAGAGAGACAGTGATAGGGGAGAGTGTGCAGGGGCTGAGAGAGAGACAGTGATAGGGGAGAGTGTGCAGGGGCTGAGAGAGAGACAGTGATAGGGGAGAGTGTGCAGGGGCTGAGAGAGAGACAGTGATAGGGGAGAGTGTACAGGGGCTGTGGGGAGAGACAGTGATAGGGGAGAGTGTACAGGGGCTGTGAGAGAGACAGTGATAGGGGAGAGTGTACAGGGGCGGTGGGGAGAGACAGCGATAGGGGAGAGTGTACAGGGGCTGTGAGAGAGACAGTGATAGGGGAGAGTGTACAGGGGCGGTGGGGAGAGACAGTGATAGGGGAGAGTGTACAGGGGCTGTGGGGAGAGGCAGCGATAGGGGAGAGTGTACAGGGGCTGTGGGGAGAGACAGTGATAGGGGAGAGTGTACAGGGGCTGTGGGAGAGACAGTGATAGGGGAGAGTGTACAGGGGCTGTGGGAGAGACAGTGACAGGGGAGAGTGTACAGGGGCTGTGGGAGAGACAGTGACAGGGGAGAGTGTACAGGGGCTGTGGGAGAGGCAGTGATAGGGGAGAGTGTACAGGGGCTGTGAGAGAGACAGTGACAGGGGAGAGTGTACAGGGGCAGTGAGAGAGACAGTGACAGGGGAGAGTGTGCAGGGGCTGTGAGAGAGACAGTGACAGGGGAGAGTGTACAGGGGCAGTGAGAGGGGAGAGTGTACAGGGGCTGTGAGAGGGGAGAGTGTACAGGGGCTGTGAGAGGGGAGAGTGTACAGGGGCTGTGAGAGAGACAGTGACAGGGGAGAGTGTACAGGGGCTGTGGGAGAGACAGTGACAGGGGAGAGTGTACGGGCTGTGAGAGAGGCAGTGAGAGGGGAGAGTGTACGGGCTGTGAGAGAGACAGTGAGAGGGGAGAGTGTACAGGGGCTGTGGGAGAGACAGTGAGGGGGGAGAGTGTACAGGGGCTGTGGGAGAGACAGTGAGGGGGGAGAGTGTACAGGGGCTGTGAGAGAGACAGTGAGGGGGGAGAGTGTACAGGGGCTGTGAGAGAGACAGTGAGGGGGGAGAGTGTACAGGGGCTGTGAGAGAGACAGTGAGGGGGGAGAGTGTACAGGGGCTGTGGGAGAGACAGTGAGGGGGGAGAGTGTACAGGGGCTGTGGGAGAGACAGTGAGGGGGGAGAGTGTACAGGGGCTGTGGGAGAGACAGTGAGGGGGGAGAGTGTACAGGGGCTGTGAGAGAGACAGTGATGGGGGAGAGTGTACAGGGGCTGTGAGAGAGACAGTGATGGGGGAGAGTGTACAGGGGCTGTGAGAGAGACAGTGATGGGGGAGAGTGTACAGGGGCTGTGAGAGAGACAGTGATGGGGGAGAGTGTACAGGGGCTGTGAGAGAGACAGTGATGGGGGAGAGTGTACAGGGGCTGTGAGAGAGACAGTGATGGGGGAGAGTGTACAGGGTTGAGAGAGAGACAGTGATAGGGGAGAGTGTACAGGGGCTGTGAGAGAGACAGTGATAGGGGAGAGTGTACAGGGGCTGAGAGAGAGACAGTGATAGGGGAGAGTGTACAGGGTCTGAGAGAGAGACAGTGATCGGGGAGAGTGTCCAGGGGCTGTGGGAGAGACAGTGATCGGGGAGAGTGTCCAGGGGCTGAGAGAGAGACAGTGATCGGGGAGAGTGTACAGGGTCTGAGAGAGAGACAGTGATCGGGGAGAGTGAACAGGGGATGTGGGAGAGACAGTGATCGGGGAGAGTTTACAGGGGCTGTGGGAGAGACAGTGATCGGGGAGAGTGTCCAGGGGCTGTGGGAGAGACAGTGATCGGGGAGAGTGTCCAGGGGCTGTGGGAGAGACAGTGAGAGGGGAGAGTGTCCAGGGTTTGTCGGTAGAGACAGTGAGAGGGGAGAGTGTGCAGGGGCTGTGAGAGAGACAGTGATAGGGGAGAGTGTGCAGGGGCTGAGAGAGAGACAGTGATAGGGGAGAGTGTGCAGGGGCTGAGAGAGAGACAGTGATAGGGGAGAGTGTGCAGGGGCTGAGAGAGAGACAGTGATAGGGGAGAGTGTGCAGGGGCTGAGAGAGAGACAGTGATAGGGGAGAGTGTGCAGGGGCTGAGAGAGAGACAGTGAGAGGGGAGAGTGTGCAGGGGCTGTGGGGAGCGTGTGCAGGGGCTGTGGGGAGCGTGTGCAGGGGCTGTGGGGAGCGTGTGCAGGGGCTGTGGGGAGCGTGTGCAGGGGCTGTGGGGAGCGTGTGCAGGGGCTGTGGGGAGCGTGTGCAGGGGCTGTGGGGAGCGTGTGCAGGGGCTGTGGGGAGCGTGTGCAGGGGCTGTGGGGAGCGTGTGCAGGGGCTGTGGGGAGCGTGTGCAGGGGCTGTGGGGAGCGTGTGCAGGGGCTGTGGGGAGCGTGTGCAGGGGCTGTGGGGAGCGTGTGCAGGGGCTGTGGGGAGCGTGTGCAGGGGCTGTGGGGAGCGTGTGCAGGGGCTGTGGGGAGCGTGTGCAGGGGCTGTGGGGAGCGTGTGCAGGGGCTGTGGGGAGCGTGTGCAGGGGCTGTGGGGAGCGTGTGCAGGGGCTGTGGGGAGCGTGTGCAGGGGCTGTGGGGAGCGTGTGCAGGGGCTGTGGGGAGCGTGTGCAGGGGCTGTGGGGAGCGTGTGCAGGGGCTGTGGGGAGCGTGTGCAGGGGCTGTGGGGAGCGTGTGCAGGGGCTGTGGGGAGCGTGTGCAGGGGCTGTGGGGAGCGTGTGCAGGGGCTGTGGGGAGCGTGTGCAGGGGCTGTGGGGAGCGTGTGCAGGGGCTGTGGGGAGCGTGTGCAGGGGCTGTGGGGAGCGTGTGCAGGGGCTGTGGGGAGCGTGTGCAGGGGCTGTGGGGAGCGTGTGCAGGGGCTGTGGGGAGCGTGTGCAGGGGCTGTGGGGAGCGTGTGCAGGGGCTGTGGGGAGCGTGTGCAGGGGCTGTGGGGAGCGTGTGCAGGGGCTGTGGGGAGCGTGTGCAGGGGCTGTGGGGAGCGTGTGCAGGGGCTGTGGGGAGCGTGTGCAGGGGCTGTGGGGAGCGTGTGCAGGGGCTGTGGGGAGCGTGTGCAGGGGCTGTGGGGAGCGTGTGCAGGGGCTGTGGGGAGCGTGTGCAGGGGCTGTGGGGAGCGTGTGCAGGGGCTGTGGGGAGCGTGTGCAGGGGCTGTGGGGAGCGTGTGCAGGGGCTGTGGGGAGCGTGTGCAGGGGCTGTGGGGAGCGTGTGCAGGGGCTGTGGGGAGAGACAGTGATAGGGGAGAGTGTACAGGGGCTGTGAGAGAGACAGTGATAGGGGAGAGTGTACAGGGGCTGTGGCGAGAGACAGTGATAGGGGAGAGTGTACAGGGGCTGTGAGAGAGACAGTGATAGGGGAGAGTGTACAGGGGCTGTGAGAGAGACAGTGATAGGGGAGAGTGTACAGGGGCTGTGGGGAGAGACAGTGATAGGGGAGAGTGTACAGGGGCTGTGAGAGAGACAGTGATAGGGGAGAGTGTACAGGGGCTGAGAGTGAGACAGTGATTGGGGAGAGTGTGCAGGGGCTGAGAGAGAGACAGTGATAGGGGAGAGTGTACAGGGGCTGTGAGAGAGACAGTGAGAGGGGAGAGTGTACAGGGGCTGAGAGTGAGACAGTGATTGGGGAGAGTGTGCAGGGGCTGAGAGAGAGACAGTGATAGGGGAGAGTGTGCAGGGGCTGAGAGAGAGACAGTGATAGGGGAGAGTGTACAGGGGCTGTGGGGAGAGACAGTGATAGGGGAGAGTGTACAGGGGCTGTGAGAGAGACAGTGATAGGGGAGAGTGTACAGGGGCGGTGGGGAGAGACAGCGATAGGGGAGAGTGTACAGGGGCTGTGAGAGAGACAGTGATAGGGGAGAGTGTACAGGGGCGGTGGGGAGAGACAGTGATAGGGGAGAGTGTACAGGGGCTGTGGGGAGAGGCAGCGATAGGGGAGAGTGTACAGGGGCTGTGGGGAGAGACAGTGATAGGGGAGAGTGTACAGGGGCTGTGGGAGAGACAGTGATAGGGGAGAGTGTACAGGGGCTGTGGGAGAGACAGTGATAGGGGAGAGTGTACAGGGGCTGTGGGAGAGACAGTGATAGGGGAGAGTGTACAGGGGCTGTGGGAGAGACAGTGATAGGGGAGAGTGTACAGGGGCTGTGGGAGAGACAGTGATAGGGGAGAGTGTACAGGGGCTGTGGGGAGAGACAGTGATAGGGGAGAGTGTACAGGGGCTGTGGGAGAGACAGTGATAGGGGAGAGTGTACAGGGGCGGTGGGGAGAGACAGTGATAGGGGAGAGTGTACAGGGGCGGTGGGGAGAGACAGTGATAGGGGAGAGTGTACAGGGGCTGCGGGGAGAGACAGTGATAGGGGAGAGTGTACAGGGGCTGTGGGGAGAGTGTACGGGGCTGTGGGGAGAGACAGTGATGGGGAGAGTGTACAGGGGCTGTGGGGAGAGACAGTGATAGGGGAGAGTGTACAGGGGCTGTGGGGAGAGACAGTGATAGGGGAGAGTGTACAGGGGCTGTGGGAGAGACAGTGATAGGGGAGAGTGTACAGGGGCTGTGGGAGAGACAGTGATAGGGGAGAGTGTACAGGGGCTGTGGGGAGAGACAGTGATAGGGGAGAGTGTACAGGGGCTGTGGGAGAGACAGTGATAGGGGAGAGTGTACAGGGGCGGTGGGGAGAGACAGTGATAGGGGAGAGTGTACAGGGGCGGTGGGGAGAGACAGTGATAGGGGAGAGTGTACAGGGGCTGCGGGGAGAGACAGTGATAGGGGAGAGTGTACAGGGGCTGTGGGGAGAGTGTACGGGGCTGTGGGGAGAGACAGTGATAGGGGAGAGTGTACAGGGGCTGTGGGAGAGACAGTGATAGGGGAGAGTGTACAGGGGCTGTGGGAGAGACAGTGATAGGGGAGAGTGTACAGGGGCTGTGGGGAGAGACAGTGATAGGGGAGAGTGTACAGGGGCTGTGGGAGAGACAGTGATAGGGGAGAGTGTACAGGGGCGGTGGGGAGAGACAGTGATAGGGGAGAGTGTACAGGGGCGGTGGGGAGAGACAGTGATAGGGGAGAGTGTACAGGGGCTGCGGGGAGAGACAGTGATAGGGGAGAGTGTACAGGGGCTGTGGGGAGAGTGTACGGGGCTGTGGGGAGAGACAGTGATGGGGAGAGTGTACAGGGGCTGTGGGGAGAGACAGTGATAGGGGAGAGTGTACAGGGGCTGTGGGGAGAGACAGTGATAGAGGAGAGTGTCCAGGGGCTGTGGGGAGAGACAGTGATAGGGGAGAGTGTACAGGGGCTGAGAGAGAGACAGTGATAGGGGAGAGTGTACAGGGGCTGTGAGAGAGACAGTGATAGGGGAAAGTGTACATGGGCTGTGGGGAGAGACAGTGATAGGGGAGAGTGTCCAGGGGCTGTGGGGAGAGACAGTGATAGGGGAGAGTGTACAGGGGCTGTGAGAGAGACAGTGATAGGGGAAAGTGTACATGGGCTGTGGGGAGAGACAGTGATAGGGGAGAGTGTACAGGGGCTGTGGGGAGAGACAGTGATAGGGGAGAGTGTACAGGGGCTGTGGGGAGAGACAGTGATAGGGGAGAGTGTCCAGGGGCTGTGGGGAGAGACAGTGATAGGGGAGAGTGTACAGGGGCTGAGAGAGAGACAGTGATAGGGGAGAGTGTACAGGGGCTGTGAGAGAGACAGTGATAGGGGAAAGTGTACATGGGCTGTGGGGAGAGACAGTGATAGGGGAGAGTGTCCAGGGGCTGTGGGGAGAGACAGTGATAGGGGAGAGTGTACAGGGGCTGTGGGAGAGACAGTGATAGGGGAGAGTGTACAGGGGTGGTGGGGAGAGACAGTGATAGGGGAGAGTGTACAGGGGCGGTGGGGAGAGACAGTGATAGGGGAGAGTGTCCAGGGGCTGTGGGGAGAGACAGTGATAGGGGAGAGTGTCCAGGGGCTGTGGGGAGAGACAGTGATAGGGGAGAGTGTCCAGGGGCTGTGGGGAGAGACAGTGATAGGGGAGAGTGTACAGGGGCTGAGAGAGAGACAGTGATAGGGGAGAGTGTACAGGGGCTGTGAGAGAGACAGTGATAGGGGAAAGTGTACATGGGCTGTGGGGAGAGACAGTGATAGGGGAGAGTGTCCAGGGGCTGTGGGGAGAGACAGTGATAGGGGAGAGTGTACAGACCTGTGTCGGGGAGTGGCCATCCACATCTTGGAAATACAGGATCCCTCCGAACTGACGATCCCAGCCGGCCTCAAAGGGAAGGATCATGAACTTCTCAATGGCCGTTTTCTTCAGCTCCTCACAGCCGTGTTTCAGCGCGTACCGCAGCAGGAACCAACCTGCTTCCAGCGCGTGGCCTGTCAAAAACCAGAGGACCACCATTAACAGCGAGCACAGGCTCAGCGTCAAGAGAACTCCCAGCATGCCGATGGCCCCCGCCCACCCTGCAACCAGCCCGAGAGTCCCCAGGCTCAGGTCGCCCTGGCGCCCGAACGTCACCGGGTCTTCGAGCCTGCCCCAGGCGTCTCCCGGCTCCCGCGCGTACCTGGGTTCTGCAGGCGCCCCTGGGAACCGGGTAGCTCCTTTCCCTCCGCAGACACCGTCTCCAGGACGACCGAGTCCTCCCGCTGGAAGGAGGGACAGAGAGAGAGAGACGGGGTTAAAATCTCAAACGGCGTGAGCAGACCATCAGAAACGCAGCCGAGTTTTTAACAAAATTAATAAATAAAACAGCTGGGAAACTGTAATCGTTCTCCCGGGAGCAGGTTAAGGGGAAATTGAATGGAGGCGTTCAAAATCAGGAAGGGTTTCGATCGAGTAACTCAGGAGAAACAGTTTCCAGTGGCAGGAGGGTCAGTAACCAGAGGGACAACAGATTTCAGATAATCGGGGTAAGAACCAGAGGCGGAGAGGAGGAGAGTGTTTTTTTTTAGACGCAGTGAGTTGTGATGTGGAACGCGCTGCCTGAAAGGGCGGTGGAAGCAGATTCAATCGTAACTTTCAAAAGGGGAATCGGAGAAATACTGGAAGGGGAGAAAATTACAGGGCAGAGTGAGGTGGAAGGAATTGGACCGCTCTTCGACGGGGGGGGCCAGCATCAGCAGGATGGGCCGAATGACCTGTCCCCCGTGCTGTGCGATTCCATGAAGCTCTGGCTTACCTGCAGATGTTGGAGAATTTGTTGGACGCTCCAAGCCCCCAGATCCCGAAGTCTCTGGCCCACCTCGGCATCCTTCTCGCCCAGTTGGTCAACCAGGCACAGGAGCATCATGGGCACAGCCATGGAATTGACCGCCTCCGCGCCGGGCAGCTCCGGACGCCCCAAACCCGCGGGGTCCTCGCGCACCCAGCGGGCGACCTGTTCCATCATCTCCGCCGCTTCCCTCTGGCCAACGAGAGAGAGAGGGAGAACTAGTCAACGAGATCCAGCACCGTGGAGCCTCGGCCCTCCCCCCACCACCCGCCCCCCGGTGTCCCTTCCCCAGCCCTGGCGGAGACTCTCACCTGGTACTTCCTGACCCCGGTGACCCGCCAGAGTTCGTCCATCGCCATGGTGTAAAAACACTCGCTGAAGATACTCCTCTGGACCTTGACTGGCCTCCCATCCCGGGTCACCACAAACGCCTGCTTCCTGGAATCAGCAGACACCGCAGCATGGCGTATCAAGAATTCGGCGCCTGGGAATAGAGTGATTCCGCAACCACCGCCCCCGACAAACAGAAACACAACGTCAACGGGGGGGGGGGAAAAACGCAAACCCCAACGCGGAGCGAAACCTCATGTCACGAAGCCCCCGACTGCTGCCCTCTGCGGTAGAGTCGGGGCCCGAACCGTAAATGAGCACGGGGGTGGGGGGTCAGTATCGGCACGGACCACACAGACTCCAGAGCCCAGGAGGGGATAAGCAGCTCCCACAGGCCACTTAGCCTGACATCAGTCATCGGGATCTATTATTCAAGATGTCTTAACCATAACAGGAGCAGGCAAAGTTAGCATGGTTTTACTGAAGGAAAATGGTGTTTGACAAATTTATTACAGTTTGTTGAGAATGTAACTAGGAGGATAGATAAAGGAGAACCAGTAGATGTAGTATATTGGGATTTCCAAAAGGCATTTGATAAGGTGCCAAGCAGAAGGTTGATATGCAGGATAAGGGCTCATGGAGTTGGGGGTAATCTATTGGCATGGATAGATGATTGGTTAATGGATAGGAAGCAGAGAGTGGGCATAAATGGGGCATTTTCAAGTTGGCAGGCAGTGAATAGTGGGGTCCCGCAAGGATCAGTGCTGGGGCCTCATCTATTTACACTCTATGTTAATGACTTGGATGAAGAGACAGGGCGTAATGTATCTAAGTTGGCTGATGATACAAAGCCCGGTGGAAAGGTAAGCTGCGAGGAGTATGCAGAGAGGCTGCGAAAAGATATAGGTTAAGTGATTGGGCAACAAGATGGTAGATGGGAAACTGCCGATCTCCCAGTTCGGGAAGAGTCCCAGTCAGAGATTGGGAGATGCAACAGGATCGTGAGGGAATCTGAGTCACGGTTCAGTGTGTGCGAGGGTCAAGACAGGAGGCCCGTTCACTTCTGTTGACGCAGTGGCTTCAGGGAGGGAACGGGGCCGGGAGGGCTGCAAGGACAGGGTTTCAGGAAGGCGGGAAAGAGGGAGCAGGGTTTACCAGCCACAGCCGCATCCAGTAACTCCTGACGACGAAACCGGGCCAACTTCCTGTACAAGCGGCAGTAAGTCCAGACCTGCGGAGAACGAGAGAGAAGGTTTCAGTCAAGGTTTAGGGAGGGGAATTCCAGAGCTCAGGGCCCCAGGCAGCTGAGGGAGCGCCGCACTGTCGGAGGGTCAGTTCTGAATCGGGGATATGCACAAGAGGCCAGAATGGGAGGAGTGCGGAGATTTCGGAGGGTTGTAGGGGCGCGGAGGTGGTTACGGAGATAGTTTACGCTGGGATACGTTCTCAGGTTAGACACGCACCTGTCTTGCCTGCAACCAGATGTACTTGAGATCATCATAAACCATTCCCTTCTGACTCAAACACGTGAAAAATCCCCTGTAACAGAAAGGAATAAGTCAGCAACGATTGGCCAGTGGAGGGCCGTCCCAAAGGGACTCATGTCCAATCAGGCGTCCTTGTTTTTCCCTCGAAGTGTGCTCGCTGTTGTAATGCAGGAATTGCAGCGGGCAATCAGTGCATGGCAAGATCCCAGGTCATGTGTTTTTAGCGATGTTGCACTCTCTCAGTACTGACCCTCCGACAGCGCGGCGCTCCCTCCGTCCTGACCCTCCGACAGCGCGGCGCTCCCTCCGTACTGACCCTCCGACAGCGCGGCGCTCCCTCCGTACTGACCCTCCGACAGCGCGGCGCTCCCTCTGTAATGACCCTCCGACAACGCGGCGCTCCCTCCGTACTGACCCTCCGACAGTGCGGCGCTCCCTCCGTACTGACCCTCCGACAGCGCGGCGCTCCCTCCGTACTGACCCTCCAACAGCGCGGCGCTCCCTCCGTACTGACCCTCCAACAGCGCGGCGCTCCCTCAATACTGACCCTCCAACAGCGCGGCGCTCCCTCAGTACTGACCCTCCGACAGCGCGGCGCTCCCTCAGTACTGACCCTCCCCTCGCAGTCAAAAAGGTGCAGGTTCAGGGCCCTCTGACCCGAGGGTTAACTCTGCATTATGATCACTCACCCCAACTCCTTGTCATGGGAATGTTGCAGCCAGAATTCCAGGGTCCGATCGAGCTCAGATCTCACCTTCCACCGAAGCTCTTCATATTCCGAACGGGACATCCTTCAGCTGGACCCCTATACACATGGAACGTTCCAGAATCACTGGGTGAAGAAATGGGGGTGGGGGTGGGTAGAGACCGGTGGGGGGGGGGGGGGGGGTGGGTGGGGGGGTACAGACCGGGGGGGGGGGTAGAGACCAGGGGGGGGGAGGGGGGTAGAGATGGGGGAGCGGGGAGAGACGGGTTGGGGTGGGTTAAATATGTCCCTCCCTCCCTCGGTCTCTCTCCCTCCCTCCTCCCTCTCTATCTCTCTCTCCATCTCTCCCTCCTTCCCTTTCTCACTCCCGCCCTCCGTCCCTTCCTTTCTTTCTCCCTCTCTCTCCATCTCTCTCTCCCTCCATCCCCCTCCCCCCCTCTCCCTCTCTTTCTCCCTCTCTCCCTTTCTTTCTTCCTTCCTCCCTCCCTCCCTTTCTTCTCCCTCCCTCTCTCTCGCTCCCTCGCCCTCCCCCTCCCCCCTCTCTCTCTCTCTCTCTCTCTCTCTAACTCCCTCCCTCCCCCTCTCTCTCTCTCTCTAACTCCCTCCCTCCCCCTCTCTCTCTCTCTCTAACTCCCTCCCTCCCCCTCTCTCTCTCTCTCTAACTCCCTCCCTCCCCCTCACTCTCTCTCTCCCTCCCCCTCCCCTTCCCTCTCTCTCCCCCACCCTCCCCCTCTCTCCCCCACCCTCCCCCTCTCTCCCCCACCCTCCCCCCCCCTCTCCCCCCCCTCTCCCCCCCCCCCTCCCCCCCCTCTCCCCCACCCTCCCTCCCCCTCTCCCCCACCCTCCCTCCCCCTCTCCCCCACCCTCCCTCCCTCTCCCCTCCCTCCCTCCCTCTCCCTCCCTCCCTCCCTCTCTCTCTCTCCCTCCCTCCCTCCCTCCCTCCCTCTCTCTCTCTCTCTCTCCCTCCCTCCCTCCCTCCCTCCCTCCCTCTCTCTCTCTCTCTA
>NW_027140516.1:0-31578 GCF_036365525.1 Heterodontus francisci
AGGTAATGTCGAATTTATATACATGGACCACACTTGGAGTACTTCACATATTTGTGGTCTGCATACTACAAAAAGGATATTGAAGCACAGAGTGCAGAAAAGATTTACCAGAATTGAGAAGATGCAATTAACAGAAGATTGAACAGGCTGGTGCTTTTTTATCTGGGAATGAGAAGACTAACTAGATCTGATGGAGGTCTTCAAAATTGTGCAGGATTTTGATCGGGTGAATGTGAAGAAATCATTTCCACTTGTAGTTGAGTCCAGAACAAAGGGGCATAATTATTAGATGGCCACTAATAGATCAAATAAAGAATTTAGGAGGAATTTCTTTACAGATAGTGTGGAGAATGTGAACCTCGGTGCCACAGAGACTAGTTGAAGCAGATAACATTGACACATTTAAGGGGAGGCTGGATGAATATATGAGGGAACAAGGAATACGGATATTGGGCAGGGTGAGAAGACATAAATAGGGTAGAACCCAACTTGTGTGGATTATAAACACTGGCATGGACTAATTAGGTCTAATAGCCTGTGTACTGTAGATTCTATGTGAAGACTGGAACTTCTGAAGGGAATTTGTTGAGCTAGATAACCCCTGTAATTGATGAGAACGGGAAAAGAGAATTGCCATGTGAAAAATAAGTAACCATAGCAATATTTTAGCTCAGTTGTGAACTATTTTCTATCATGAGTTAGAAAACCTTAACTTTGTAGTCAAAATGCTACATTATTACCTGTATTTGCACATGCTGTTACTCAGTAGTCTCCATGATTTTGATGAAAGTTCTGATGAAAGGTCATCGATCTGAAATATTAACTGTTTCTCTCTCCACAGATTGACCTACTGAGTATTTCCAGCATTTTGTTTTTCTCAGATTTCCAGCATCTGCAGTATTTTGCTTTTGTGTCTCATTATTTTGTTGATGTTGAGTATAGTGTTACTATCCTGTTTTTAAAGGCGAGAAAGATCTATTGAAAGCACGAGTAGGAACAAGTAGATGAAGTAATTTTAACAGAGAACCTTTTCTTCTGAACATGTTACAATATTTCTCTCCAATATCAAGGCAATTGGAAACGCTCCTGAGGATGTAGGAGCGAAGTTTCAACGAGAGTAATCTCAAGACACACATGAAAAATATCTAGTTAAGAGACAAAAGACAGCTCATAAACATGACAATTTATTGCATCTTATTTCTTGACTCATTTAGTGTTCAGAATTGTTAACGCAGCATCACAAACATTAAATGTTTAAAGTTAACTTTATAGGCAATAAATGTAATCTTGAGGGCATTAAGAGTTAACCATGAGTGTGGACTGCAGTAATATAAGTCAGACTCAGTAGGGGTGACAGGTTCCCTTGCTTGAAGGCCATGAATTACCTTTTTTTTCTGCCTGACTAATAGTCAAATACTCAAAGGAATAAGCATCTACCAAACTTGTGAGGATTTAAAAATTATTAGTACTTGTTTGGTACAAGATTTATCAAAGCTATTACACCCTTAAGGGATTTACTTTCTTTTAAGTTTGTATAATTAAGAAACAGCTATCAGTAACAGATGGTTGAACTGACAAATGCCTGTGTGATGCATATAGAAGGAAGCTGGCTTTGGAGATGCCTCATTATTATGTGTTGCTTAGTTGTGATGAGTGCATAACCAAGTAAATACTAAGCGACACCAATGTTTGTTTGAATTA
The DNA here is from genome assembly GCF_036365525.1 of Heterodontus francisci. Taxonomy (NCBI): domain Eukaryota; kingdom Metazoa; phylum Chordata; class Chondrichthyes; order Heterodontiformes; family Heterodontidae; genus Heterodontus; species Heterodontus francisci. Next base: position 1,702 of record NW_027140516.1, read on the forward strand.
CGCTTGATCGTAATGGGATTTTCATGCTGTTCTTTATAGAAAATGCAAAATGTTGTATGACTTGAACTGTACCTTGTGTCTGGGAGCAATTCTGTTAATGTCGGCATCTTGCTTTTTCAATTAAAAGTAAAATGTAGCCTCATTATTGTTAGTTATGTCTATCTCTTTAATGTGTGAAAAGAGCTATTAAGATTAAAAAGCTCATTGATCTTATAATTATAAAAAATGAATGTGGTTGAGGAAGGCCATCCTAACTCATTGATCCAGAGAATCTGCAGTTTCCCATCACAGCTTCCAGCTGTTGCTTAAACGATTCCAGGGTTTTTGTCTTCTCTCATGGATCTGGAAACTATTCCATGTGTGGTTCCTTTTTTGTATGAAGAACTTTAAGATCAGTTTTAAGTTTCCCTTTACGAGTTTGATTCTCTGCCACCCCCATCCTCTCCAATTCTCCTTTTAAGATTTAATTCTGGACAAACCTTTTTATATTTGCCGCTTACTGTATGGCATGCTTCTGAGGTTGTCTTTATCATCTCCTTTTCAAGTTTTTCTCATATTGCTTCTAATGCTAAGGGTCTTGCCTCCAGAGCTTGAATATTGAACAGAATTTGACACAGACCTCAAGTTAATGTCTGACCAGATCACTCGTCTTGAGTGAAGTGTACAGAACTGTCGGATGCTCCTTCACCACACACTACTGCAGTTCAAGAAGGCCCACCACCATTTTCTCAGGGCAACTAGGGATGGGCAATACATGCTAGCCTTGCAAATGATGTCCACACTGAGAATCAATTTTTAAAAAATGCATCACCAGAACCATTTCCTCTTCACTCGCAAACTAGGCTTTGTAAAACAAACTGGTTACTGGGCTATTGCATGACAAAATCTTTCCTTGCTGTTCTTCCAGACTGTGAGCATTCTTTCTGAAATATTTGTGCCATTTGCAAATAAATTGTATTTTTTTCCAAAAATTGACAATTGCTGTTGCTTGTTTTGTGCTGTTTGAGCTAAGGAACTTTTGGAGGTAAAACTGATTCTCTGTCCATATTCCCTTCAATTCCTTCTTTGGCCTCCTTGTCTCGAGAGACAATGGGTAAGTGCCTGGAGGTGGTCAGTGGTTTGTGCAGTGGTTATAGCCTGGAGTGGCTATAAAGGCCAATTCTAGAGTGACAGGCTCTTCCACAGGTGCTGCAGATAAAATTGGTTGTTGGGGCTATTACACAGTTGGTTCTCTCCTTGCGCTTCTGTCTTTTTTCCTGCCAACTGCTAAATCTCTCCGACTCGCCACGCTTTAGCCCCGCCTTTATGGTTGCCCGCCAGCTCTGGCGAATGCTGGCAACTGACTCCCACGACTTGTGATCAATGTCACAGGACTTCATGTCGCGTTTGCAGACGTCTTTAAGGCGGAGCCATGGACAGTCTGGTACCAGTGACAAGGACACAATGTGTCCTTGGGGATCCTGCCATCTTCCATGCGGCTCACATGGCCAATACGTGATTTAAAAACAAGCTAATGGAACAAACTGATCTGTGATGAATTGCCTTTGGCTGGTGTTAGGGAATTCATTTGACAATTAGACTTGGCAAAAGAGCGCATTTTAGAGGAAGATATTAAGCTTTATTCATGAGTATGAGCAGAGACCTGCAAAACATTTGCAGTCAATTAGTATCTTTATTGCAACAGTACTCTTTAAATACAGGATTTCCAGTTATTCTTTCACCAAAGATTTTAATAGAAACAAAACTTCTTATGTGGGGAAAAAGCTACATAAAGCTGTCCATGTGTAAACATAGGCTGAGGAATATAAATACAAATTTTGTCAAGAGTCTGGCCTTGGGTCTTGTTTAGTCTTGCAAGTCTAATTGGAACTGTTTTTTCTCCTGAGTTGAAAAGGTAGGTTTACATCTGATGGGCTCAATATTATTCAAGAGATAAACATACTATTTCCTTGCAATCTGTCTGTTATAATTTCAGCATCTATCGTCGAAGAAAACAGCTTCCTAACTACCAATCCTTTTACATGACAAAAGTTTTTGTTTAGGATTCAAGTTTAGTAGCAACATTACAACTGCTCCTTTCTTGAGTCTGTTTGTGTGGTGGCATCCCCATTGGATTTGGATTGCGTAGAAGCTCTGGAGGTTATAGACTATCATCTTCTATAGAATCAATGCTGATGTATTATTTTAATTCACCTGACAGCTTTTCTAAAACATTTTTATTCAAATCCAATGAATCTTAATTTGCAGCACAAAGAATAGCTTTTGAATATAAAATCTGAAATTAGACTGAATTAACTTTTGACATTGCAGAATTTTTTATCCTGGAGTCTGTTTGTATTATGGAAAGAATAAGAATGATTCTTTTTCAAGGGCAGCGCAGTGGTTAGCACTGCAGCCTCACAGCTCCAGCGACCCGGGTTCGATTCTGGGTACTGCCTGTGCGGAGTTTGCAAGTTCTCCCTGTGTCTGCGTGGGTTTCCGCCGGGTGCTCCGGTTTCCTCCCACAGCCAAAGACTTGCAGGTTGATAGGTAAATTGGCCATTGTAAATTGCCCCTAGTGTAGGTAGGTGGTAGGGGAATTGAGGGAAGGTGGGGATGTGGTAGGAATATGGGATTAATGTAGGATTAGTATAAATGGGTGATTGATTGTCGGCACAGACTCGGTGGGCCGAAGGGCCTGTTTCAGTGCTGTATCTATAAATAAATAATTTGTATCAGAATTGTCCCCGCCAGTTTGCCGCACTTAACCAATTCCATCATCTCATCCATTCCTGTCTTGCCATTCCCTCCCATCAATATCTCCAGCCTGGGTAACTTTAGTATTTAGATGAGCACTTGGAACATTCTCCCCATTTCTCTCATTCCCTATACAATCTAGAATAGCAGGCTGTTTCTGTCTATCTGAACTGTTTTGACTGATCAGTTTAAGGGTTGCATCTGTTGGTGGGTTTATTTGGTGAGCGGTGCCTGACACATTTGAGGGGCACGTGGGGTGCACAAAGGGCTAGAGTGTGTGATGCATGTGTGGCTGCCAGCGGTTGGTGGTGGCAGCAGCAGGGTGGGAGGGGTTGGTGGAGAACAAAAATAGCAAAAGGTAAGGGAAGCCCAACAACATCAGCAGACGCTCCATCTCCAGCTGCAGACACTACAATAAGGTGTGATTATCCCTCATCTTATCAAAATGGGCTAAGATAGGAAGCCATTGTATAGCCCCTCAGGAACAAAAAGCCTAAAGTCACATGGGTGAAGCTACCACTTTATGAATTTAAACAAAGTGCTGGAAATACTCAGCAGGTCTGGCAGCATCTGTGGAGAGAGAAGCAGAATTAACGTTTCAGGTCTTTGACCTTTCATCAGAACTGGCAAATGTTAGAAATGTAATAGGTTTTAAGAAAGTGAAGCAGGGGTGGGGAGAAAGAGAGCAATAGGGAAGGTATGTGATTGGTCAAAGGGCGGGAGAGATTAGCTGACAAAGGAGGTCATGGGGCAAAGGCAAAGAGTGTGCTAATGGTGTGGCGAAAGACAAAGCATTAGTGCAGAGAGAGTGTTAATGACAATAATGAACAGCCCTAGCCAAAATGAAAACAAACATGAAAAATCAAGTTTAAGGCAGGCACATGGTAAAAGAAAATGATAAAACAAAATAAAATAATAATTAAAAAAGGGCCAGGCATGCTCTGAAATTATTGAACTCGATGTTCAGAAATGTCATGGACCTGAACTGTTAACTCTGCTTCTCTCTCCACAGATGCTGCCAGACCTGCTGAGTATTTCTCGCACTTCTGTTTTTATTTCAGATTTCCAGAATCTGTGTAGTATTTTGCTTTTACTTTATGAATTTACCTTTTAAAGAAAACCTTTTTGGAGAACAAAGAGAGAGTCTAAAATCGCCAGCCAGAGAGAGAACATTGAAAGCCAGCACAAGGCTGAGAGAGGGAGAGACATCTTTAATTACAGCTAAGACAGTTGAACCTGCTGAGATGAGTTGGAAACCAACTGCAGCAGAGACATGAGAGTGCCTTTTTAACAACTCTTCCACCTGTGAAAATTGAACTAAGAGATATCAGCAGTGTCTCCAGATTGGAGTGTTGACTGCCAGGAGACTTCAACTCAGCAAGGGCAAGAGGGGTCTTGACAGGGTGGATGTGGAAAGGATGTTTTCCCTTGTGGGATGATCTAGAACGAGGGGTCTCCGTTTAAAAAATAAAGGGTCGCCCATTTAAGACCGAGATGAGAATTTTTTTCTCGCAGAGGGTCGTGAGTCTTTGGAATTCTCTTCCTCAAAAGGCGGTGAAAGCAGAGTCTAAAAATATTTTTAAGGCAGAGATAGATTCTTGATAAGCAAGGAGGTGGAAGGTTATCAGGAGTAGGTGGAAATGTGGAGTAATCCGTTCAGCCATGAACTTATTGAATGGCAGAGCAGGCTCAAAAGGCCGAGTGGCCTACTCCTCCTAATTCGTATGTTCGTATGAACCAGCTTAACAGGCCTACAACTTTCAAACTTGCCTTCAAAGAAGAGCCCACAGGGTTTTTTTTCCCTGAAAACAACAGACTTTTACACCTTGAACTCTTAAATGCCTCTTAGCCTTTACCTTCTATCTTTTCTTGAGTGTGCATGAGAGGGGGAATGCGTGCGTGGGTGGTGTTGCAAACATTTTGGGTGATTATTGTTTCATAGATATTTAATTTTGGATTTTCTCGTGAGCTAAAAATGGGTCACTGTTCATTTGGCCAACAAAACACAGGGACTGAAACACTAATTTAAACAATAAACACCATCTGTGGTCAGTTGGGAAACCAGCCATGCCATTTCCCACCTGTCCATGGCATTTTAAAAGTTGTTGCTGTTCTGATATAGGTTAGGTTTAAACAGTCAAGAACTGCTGTGAATCTTACCAGGATGGTAATATGTCTATAGCTCTCAATTTTTTGGGGTCAGCCTATTTGCATAATTATGTTCAGCACCAGGTCCAGGGGTCACAGTTGTTTTAGGAATGGAATAACAATGACAACATTTCAAAATTAATTCATAATTTTCTTTAAATATTAGGGGACTGACTTATTCATAAACAATAATAAGATGTTCATGAAATTTAAAAGCAGAGTAGTGGAATAGCTCAACATAAATTCTCAGGGTTTGCCAAGCTTTGTTTGAAACTTAAACCAGGCAACTTTACTCTGGTCAAGGTATTTCCCTAAGGAATGAACCAGTGAATGGCTGTCACTTATTTTGTTTAGCTGAAATTTAAATTTCAAACTAAGCTTGGCAGTTAATTGTCAGTCACCATAAACTGGTGCATTTCCCATGGCAACGCCTCTTAACTATCAGAGTCCACTTGCCAACCAATCAGCACTCTCTTCTTATGCAGTATAAATTTGTTGCTTCCCTCACATTGTTATTCTTGCGATTTGTCCTGATGCATGCAAGACGAAAAGTTTAGACAAAATGTCTCTGTTTTCAGCAATACTCAAATTCTGTACTATCAAACGACTATGAATTTGCTTGAAAACCAATGTGCAGCCATGAGTCTGCAGTCATGTGATGGTGCATTCTGTTTGGCTGTTGAAGTGTAGATGGTAAAAAGGAAGGTGGCTCTATTTGCCACTGCATGCTACCAACCCCATAAGTCAGCATCGTGCTATTCCTGGAAAGAGCTTGAGACAGGCTTGAGGTCGCATTTGATGGTACTGTCACAACTGTTGGGGCATGGAAAGCTTTGCCATAGGGATTGGCTGAGGCTGACTATCTCATATTTCAAGAGGAAAAATTGGATAAATATTTGATACAGGCAGTATGATTTGTTTTGGATTGCTGTAGCAGAGCCAGCACAAGTATGATAAACTGGCTTTTTCCATGCTTCTACAGCTTTATGGATATGTTGCATGCTAGCGGAACATGTCCTTAGAACAGTTGATGCAGCTGTGCATCTACAACCATTGATCATATTTGTAGGCATTTCACCTCTTCTACTAGTCAGTATCTTGGCAGGTGTGCCCTTTCAGGCTTTGCAGGTTAATTGGATAGCACTGAAAATATTAAATGCCATGATTGGAGTGCTTATGAACCATTCAACATTTTGATTAGTCAGGGCATCAGACTGAACTCGCTGTTGTAACCTACCGTGAGAATTTGACACTCTGCATGCACTATCCTCTGTCATAGAAGTCTACCACTCCCCATAGGTGAGGTTGTGAAGATACCAGCAGATGTTCACAGAACCGATATGGTGCAGCCTGACCTACTCATTTCTTGATGGTCTTAATATTCTTCCTCCAAGAAGCTCATTAAAAAAGGCATTCTCCATGAGAAGCCCTTTGGCAACGATATTTGGGCTGGAAGAAAAAAGGATCCGAGCAATTGCCACAGTAGCTCATGAAAACCTAATTGGTAGCAGAAAACTAAAATAAATGAAAAGCAGAAGTTACCTTAAAATTGTTCATTTTGTCTGCTTACTTTACCCTTTTAAATTTACTTCTGCCTGTGGTAATTTTTTAAGATTAAGTAATTTTGGTCAGCACCCAGTTTGCTTGAATTGTTGTATATATTAATTAGGCAGCGGTTGTGCTATATTAGTGGGTAGTTCCATGTGGGCTTTTGCAAGCTGTGTTGAATACTGAATAGAATGCAGTCACGCTTGCTGTACACTGAGTGGGAGATGTTGATTTATTGATGTGGCTGATTTCATGTTGGTTTCCCTTAGCTGGCTTATCGAAAGTGACCTTAAGCCCAGAGTGATAATCACTATTTTAGTCCAGTACAAAGCTATTTTGTGACTCAAGTGTTCAAGGTGAACTTACTTTCCAACGGAATGAGCAATGTCTGCAATGGCAGCTATTGTAGTAAGTAAACAAGAAGTGAGGAGAATTAGAGTTTTAAAAAAACAATAATTTTCACTTAAATAGAACCTAGCTAGACATCTCCAGATGATTCACCAAGTTGGGGTGCGGGAGAAGAGAGAGAGGAATGTACACTAAGTAGATGTTGGGAGAAGAGTGAATGTCGGTGACCAAAATTATGGTCAAAGTATTTTTGAGGAGATTTCTTAAAAAAAAAAGAAAGACTCGCATTTATATAGCGCTTTGCACGACCACCAAATATCTCAAAGCACTTTACAGTCAATGAAGTACTTTGGAATTGTCACTGTTGTAATGTAGGAAATGTGGCTGGCAATTTGCGTACAGCAAACTCCCACAAACAGCACTGTGATAATGACCAGGTAATATGTCTTTGTGATGTTGATTGAGGGATAAATATTGGCCAGGACAGCAGGATAACTCCCCTGCTCTTCTTCAAAATAGTGCCATGAGATCTTTTTATATCCACCTGAGCAGGCAGATGGCGCCTTGGTTTAACATCTCATCCGAAAGACTGCACCTCTGACAGTGCAGCATTCCCTCAGTAGTGCACTGGAGTGTTAGCTTTGATTTTGTGCTCGAGTGCAGGAATGGGACTTGATCCCAGAACCAGAGGCAAGACTTCTACCAACTGAGCCACGGCTGATACTCCTAAAAGAAAGGAGATATGTAAAAAAGTGGAAGCGTTTAGGAACAAAATCTGAAGGGCCTTTTATACTACTTGTTAGGTCTAGGGCAAGCAATGTTGCTGTTCCCAATTTACACAGCAATTGTGCAACTGATCTGCCTGTGAACTGCTAACAAAGTGCATTCCAAGGGGTGTACACGTGCAAAGCAGCTGTGAGAAATTGACTACTACATGTGTAAAGTCATTGCATCATAGCATGATGTCATACAAGGCAGGTGAAGGCCAAATTCCTTGAAGATTGCGCTGTTGCCTTTGTGGCACTTTTGCTGGTCCTAGTTAGACCAATGAGAGGTGCTGTGGCAGCAAGATATTCCTAGCCATTGGTGTATTGTATTGCAGCTATTTTACCTTCCTTTGGCTACCAACTGTGGGATACCTAGCCTGTAGGAGTTGGGGGCTGGAACAAAATTTAAAATTCATGGTTGGTTTGGCTAAAGGCCTGTTATTGATACTGGTCTGGAGGGAGTGCACAGTAGATTTAGATGTAGAGGCTGAAAGAGTTTGCAGATATAGGGTGGAATGGGACCTTGGAGGGATTTGCAAATGAGTGTGTGAATTTTGAAATCAATACATTGGAGGATGGGAAGTAAATGGACACGGAAGAGGACAGGAGTGGTAAATGAGTGGGACTACTTAGTATGAGATGGGATATTAGTGGCGGAGGTTTGGATGAGTTGGAGTTTGTTTAGCATAGAACTTGGGAATCTGGTGATGAGAGCTTTGGAGAAGGCTCTTGGGTTCCTAATTTGAATTTGTGACCAAAGTATGACAAAGTTTCAGTCGTGGTGGGGTGAAGTTAGGACTTCGGTCTGGCCAGTACTAATTCTGCTGATCTAGTATTTAATACCAGCATCATAACTGTTGTTTGGGCATAGGAGTTGAAGCCATTACAAAAGATATGCTGGTATTTGGGAGTGGAACAAAGTAAGGGTGGCATTTTAGGGGAAAATAGTGAAGGAGAATGGAGTAGTCAAATATTTTGAAGACTGTGGAGAGGTTGTGAAGGGTTAGGAAGGATAATGTGCCATGGTTGCAATTATATTGGATGCACATGGTAACATTTGACCAGGGCAATCTTGGGCAGGATGGAAACTGAATCAAAAGGATTCATGAAGGGAGTGGTGGGGCAAGTAAACACTGAACTAGGTGGTGATAACATGTTTGAAGACCTTTTTAGATGGGGAGATTAGAGAGGGAGAAGCAGTTGGAGAAAACAGGAGTCAGCATGAGCTTTTGAAGGAAGAGTTATTCACAGCTGTTATGATGGGAAAATAGTAATATCTGAAAAAGAGCACAGATAAGAAATTCTGTTTGAAATCATTTAAAATTCAAATAGTTAGAAATGAAATATTGTAGCTCCATTGTATTGTAGCAATTCAGATTTTGCTCTTTTTTAAAATGAAAATTTCACAGTCTGCTTTGTCTCTGTTCAAATGATATAAATTTATATTTCCCATGACAGTTGCATATCCTAGGGACAAAATATAACATTACAACAAAACAGATTGTTCATATCTATTTTGTTGTCACTAAGGTTTCTTGATGGATTCTGATTTGTCTGGTTAAGAGGAGCTGATGCTGATTTATTTAGGGCCCAGGTTTTTAAAAATTCTGTTTAGTATTGCGGGTATATAACGTAAAACTGAGCCTTTCCTTCAGAATAATGTTGTACAAGAAAACTTGCTGCATTAAATTGTGAAATGGATTATTTCAAATTTTACCAATACAGATTGATTTTTGACTTCAGATCACCTGGTCAAAAGGATCAGGAAATTTCCAGGTTTGATCCCAGGCCTGTGGCGTGAGCTAATCTCAACCTTGGTGATGTTAAAGGAAGCACAATTGGTATTAGTACCTTTTGTGACATAAAAGGGGAAGATCAGTGAAGTTCCTCGTTCCTGAATGCTTTTCACTCATTCCCACTAGCAAGTGTGTATGTGTTGAAATCCGGTCCCTGAGTGGTTGCACACCTCCATGGAATCAAACTACCTGCCCATACTCACTGGTGGATTGTAGAAGTGTGCTTCAGCGTGTATCATGCCTTTAAGAAGGGGAAGCTTATTTTATAATACTTACATTAAGATAATGGGCTGGATTTTCTGGTCAGCTGTGAAGTTGGTTGTTAATCATGCACCTGTCTGTTGACATTCAGTAGGCTTCTGCATTAGGAGTTCCTGTCAGCCAACCATCCAAAAAACATTGTGCCCTCTACAGGGCATCTGGGACTCAATGTGAACAGGGCAAGGAACTTCAATTAGATTGAAGAATCGTTGATGAGCAGCTCAGAGTCTGCATGAAGTGTAAGTTAGAATATTAAATTGTGTCAAATCTGATGCAGAAAGCAAAATTGAGAGGAAAGGACAGATTGAATTGAGATGGATAAGAGTCAAAAGAAAAAATAGAAAAAGTGTTTTAGTTAATTTTAATTTTTTTTCCTGAAAACAAGCCAGCAATGGTGGCTTGATTAAAATCAGATGTGTCTATCCGGTAGGTACAGCACTTTCAAGATGTTCAGTGTATTTGATACGTGAGTTTCTTGGCGAGATACCATTATCAACGAGCATGACACCTTGGATAGCAATTTCCTGATTTCCACATTTAACTGCGCATGTGCAGAGGCTGGAAGTTGCTGTCTGATTTCTGCGCAAATAACGGCAGGCGCTGTTGGCCTCACTGTTGTTTGTACCTTAAAATCTGGCCCTCTGAACCCTCAGCATATGGGGCATTAAGTTCAGAATAGCAGAGACTTCAAAGATGAATCCTTTTTAAAGATGTTTCCCTGGAGCCAGCTACTCTTGGGATCTTTCCCCTGATTCTTTTGAGTATGGATTTCGAAGACCATTGTTACGATTGAGGTGGGAGGAGTGCACTGTCTTTTCTAGTTCCACTTCTCTGTAGGTCACAACTTATATTTAAATGTTTACCCAGTTACCTATACGGTCAATCATATACTCTACTCTTCATCCCAGAATAAAATACACCAACCAGGTTTCTTCAATAAACAAAATTATCTGCTTATTATAAAACAGAACTTAATCAGTAATGAAGCAAAGCATTAAAGCACACGTTGAAATATGAAAGTTCTCTTTTTACCTTAGCCCCTCTCATGCACACACCGGTTGACCGGAATAAAAGAGATTTCCTTTTAGAGCTCTGTTACAAAAAATGACAAAAAGAATACTTTGGCCAAATACTTGCCAATTCTTGAAGAAAAAAGAGAAGAGATGGAGAGATGTCAGTTGTCACTTATTTGGTTTGGTGTCTCAAATGAGTGTAGATGGCTGTCACTGGGATCTTTCTCTGGAGCAATTTGTTCAGATGGTATTGATGATTTATCCGGCAGGTTTTTCCAATGTCTCAGGAGAAATGCGGCGACGGGTTTCAAGCAGGTCTATCAGGATGAATGTAGCATCAATTTCTCTATATCTTACACTCACTTCCAGCAGCTTCTCAGAGGTGGAAAAACTGGCAGGTTTTTCAAAGGGATGAAGCAAACTGAGCTGAGGTTCTGCCCCTCAGGTTGATTTTTAAAACTCCAACTGCCTATCCAAAGGGAAACCAAAACCATATTTCAAGATAAAAGCAAAGTACTGCAGATGCTGGAAATCTGAAATAAAAACATAAAATGCTGGAAATACTCCAGAGTTAACGTTTCAGGTCATGACCCCTCATCAGAAATGTCACAGACCTGAAACGTTGACTCTGCTTCTCTCTCCACAGATGCTGCCAGACCTGCTGAGTATTTCCAGCAATTTCTTTTTTATTTCAGATTTCCAGCAGCCGTAGTATTTTGCTTTTATTTTAGTGTTTAATTTACTGCCATTTTTCTTCCAGGAAAGCTTACTTTGAAGAAGTTTTGCTCTTCTCTCTGATGGGATTTCCATTTGTCTCCTGTACCTTGTTCACCTTCATTGCTTTTTATTTCCCTCCTGGTGTTTGATAAGGTGTCTACCAAAATTTGTTTTCACAGCCGCATCTCCTGCCAGCCCGCCTGCCTGACCTTTCAGTGATCTCTTTTTAAAAAAAAAACCACACACTCCAGCATCTATGGAATCCTTTTTTCAGTTTTAAAACAAGTCTTCAAATTTAACAAAAAATGGAAGTACTTTTGTAACACCATTTCTAGTTTACTAAACCAGTGTTGAGTTAAACAGATAGCCATAGCTAGCTATCTCATGCAATAACAGTATTGTGTAAATACAGGCCACACTGCGTATATATTTATTGAATAGAAATGGTAATTTTATTTTAATTGTCAAAATAAAACTTTAAGAAAAAGTTGTCCATGTGAACCTACAGCAGAAATTTAAACTTCAAAAGAAAAACTTGCACTTGTATACACACTCACATAAATGTTTGAGTGCTTAACAAGGAAGGAAAATATTTGCACTGAGCAGGAAATGGGACAAAATGTAGTGGAGTACACCAGGAGTACTGCCTTCAGTTTTGGGCAACGAACCTCGGGAAGGATATGTTGATCTTGGATAAGATGCAATGCAGATTCACCAGAATTAAATCCAGGCTTAAAGGGTTAAATTGAAGACCGGTTGCATAAACTTGGATTGTGTTCCCTGGCATTTCGAAGGGTTGAAGGGTGATCTCATTAAAGACTTTAAAATGATAAAGGTATTTGATAATGCAGATATAGAGAAACTATTTTCTCTGCTGAGGAAATACTGAACAAAGGGACACAACCTTAAAATTAGAGCTAAGCCATTTAGGAGTAAATTCAGGAAGTGGTTGAAGTCTGAACTCTTTCCCCAAAAGTCTGTAGATACTGGGTCAATTGAATATTAGGTAAGGGTATCAAGAGAGTTGCCCAGGAATGGCTTGCAGATGATAAATCAAAAGGGGACTGAGGATAGAACTCTCAGTGGTAAATGGGAAGGCGATGACTGAGAAACTGTTAGAGGAGATTTAACTGTTGGGAGTGTTAACCTCATATTTTCAAGGCTAAGATCAACAGATTTCTATTAGATAAGGGTATCAAAGAGTATGGATCAAATGTAGGTAAATGGAGTGGAGGTGCAGATCAGCCATGATCTAATGGAATGGTGGAACTGGCTTGACAACTGAAAGGAACAAGAGTTGGCCAATGTTCCTTAAAAATATTAGTATTGGTATAAAGAAAATCCAGGAGGTGAAGAGGAAGCTTGAAATATCCATTTCTCCTTACAGGTCAAAACTGTAACAAAGATAACATAACTGCACATTCCCTGAAACTCTTGCTAGGGTAATTAATGGTTATGTTTAATGGTCCCCACTGCCATAGAAATATGTGGATTTGTTTAGATGTTTAGATTAGTTGTGATTACCGGAAATGTTTTTTGTGGCAATAAACATGTTTAATTTTCACGTAAAATAGCATCAATCATACAGATATTAATAAGGATGGTTTGCTGAGTTGAAATTCTATTGCATTATGTAATATCAGGAAGCTTCATGGACAGCTGTAGAACATGGAGACCTACTTGTTTAAAATTCTTTTAACTTACAAATGGTGAATATCTACAAGTGTGTTATAAATATTTTGAAACTCAGCTACCTTGAAAGCTACTAAAAATGCAGAATTTTAATAAATGTTTTACATGTTCAGGATCTAGCTCTGATTTTATTGAAATGAAAAATATTTTTAAAACATATGCAATTTGGCCTTTGAGCTTTAATAAAGGGTAATGACCTTATTCCATATAGCTGCAAAACTTTTTGGTCCTCTTAAAAACTGACAGAGTCCAACCAGACACACTGGAACATAAAAATAGGAGTGGGCCATTCAGCCCCTTGAGTCTTTTCTGCCATTCTATTAGATTATGGGCTGTTCTTGTTCTGTACCTAAATTCCATACCCCTTGATATCTTTACCTAATTTGAGCTGCACAGGTGTATGATTGCCTTTGAGTGATGCCCCTTTAAGATCTTACTATGCTATTGAGCTAAGTACCAGGATGCAGTCATGTGACTGCCAGCCAGAGTCTCTCTGCAACTGTAACACCTAGAGGCAGGCTCTAAATAGTTAGATCTGTACTGTATAACCAATTAGCTGTTTAATAAATCTGTTTTGAGATCTTCAACCAACTGGACTCCACTCATTTCATTTATGTTGCATCAAACAACATAAAAATAACTCATTGCACCAGGCAATTATCATCTCCAACAACAGCGTCTAATCACCTCCCTTTGACATTCAATGGCATTACATAGCTGAATCGCTTGATTGGCACCCCATCCACCACCTTCAGCATTCACTCATTTCACCAACACACAGTGGCAGCAGTGTGTACCATATACAAGATACACTGCAGCGACTCACCAAGGCTCTTTTGACCTTCCAAATCCCTGACCTCTACCACCTAGAAGGATAAGGGCAGCAGATGCATGGGAATAGCACCTGCAAGTTCCCCTCCAAGCCACACAGCAGCCTGACTTGGAAGTATATCATCATTCCTTCACTGTCGCTGGGTCAAAATCCTGGAACTCTCTTCCTACATTACTGTTGGTGTACCAACACCCTGAGGACTGCAGCAGTTCAAGAAGGCAGCTCGCCACCACCTTCTCGAGGGCAATTGGGGATGGGCAATAAATGCTGGCCTAGCGAGCAATGCTGACATCTCCCAAACAAATAAAAATAAAATCCTCCAACATCCTGGGGTCACTATTAACCAGAAACTTAACTGGACCAGCCACATAAATAATGTGGCTATAAGAGCAAATCAGAGGCTGGGTATTCTGTGGCGACTAACTCACCCCATGACTCCCCAAAGCCTATCCCCCATCTACAAGGCACAAGTCAGGTGTGTGATGGAATGTTACCTGGATGAATGCAGCTCCAACAACACTGAAGAAGCTCAACATCATCCAGAACAAACTAGCTTGCTTGATTGGCACCCCATCAACCACTGTGAACTCCTTCCACCCACCTGCGCACCATGGCTGCAGTGTGTACCGTCTACAGGATACATTACAACTCGCCATGGCTTCAACAGCACCTCCCAAGCCTGCAACCTGTATTGCCTAGAACGATAAGGGCATCAGGTGTATAGGAACACCATCAACTGCAAATTTTCCTCAAAGTCACACAAAAGTCACTTGGAAATATATCGCCATTCCTACATCATCGCTGGGTGAAAATCTTGGAAACCTGTACCTAACAGCACTGTGGAAGTATCTGCACCACACAGATTGCAGAGGTTCAAGAAGGTGGTTCGCCACCACCTTCTCAAGAACATTAAGGATGGGCAATAAATACCAGCCTTGACAGCGACATCCACATCCTGTGAATGAATTTTTTTTTAAAACTGGAAATTTATCGATCTCAACCTTAAATTTCAATGGACTGGCATCCACAGCATTTTAGGGGAGAGTGTTCCATATTTTCACTACTTGGTGGGTGCAAAATGTCTTTCTGATTTCACTTCTGAATGACCTGGCTTGAATTTTTAAAATATCCTCTCCGGCTCCAGTAAAATAGTTTCTTTGTACCTACCCTAGTGAATGTCTTACTTTAGTTTAGAGATACAGCACTGAAACAGGCCCTTCGGCCCACCGAGTCTGTGCCGACCATCAACCACCCATTTATACTAATCCTACACTAATTTCATATTCCTACCACATCCCCACCTGTCCCTATATTTTTCACTACCACCTACCTATACTAGGGGCAATTGCTAATGGCCAATTTACCTATCAACCTGCAAGTCTTTGGCATGTGGGAGGAAACCGGAGCACCCGGAGGAAACCCACGCAGACACAGGGAGAACTTGCAAACTCCACACAGGCAGTACCCAGAATCGAACCCGGGTCCCTGCAGCTGTGAGGCTGCAGTGCTAACCACTGCGCCGCCTTTAAATACCTTGATTGGATCACTCCTCAACCTTCTAATCTCAAGGAAGTATGAGACCTGCCCTCATGATTTAACCCTTTAAGAGAAAGTATCAACACCTTTTTTTATTTTTAGGTTAACTTGTAAAGCTGGTACTTTGTTTTCTACCTCTACATGAAAACAGATACAGAATATACACAAAATTCTGGGAATACTCGGGCAGTATATATGGAGAGAAACAGAGTTAACATTTCATGTCAATGATCTTTGATCAGAAGTGGAAACAGTTAACTCTAACTGGTTTTGAGCAAGTACAGAGGCGGGGAGAGTGGAGGGGATGAATAACTGGAAAGGTCTATGATCGGGTGGAAGGTAGGAACGATTAAATGACAAAAGGTTTGATGATGCAAGGTTATAAGGAGATGGTAATGGAACATGTAAAGAAACAAAAGATGAGTCGAGAGGAAGTGGAAATAGGAATAGCAGAGGCATTACCAACAGCTGCTGTCCAAAAGGAAAATGAGGGCAGAGGTTATGATCTGAAATTGTTTAACTCTCAGTTGAGTCCTGATGGTTGTAAAGTGCCTAATCAAAAGATGAGGCTGAGAGCTTTGTGGATTGCACGTTTCTGGAGGTGGTCATTCCACAGCTTAAGAGCATGCAGGCAGAGAGGGAATGAGTGACCACCAGACAAACTAGGAGGACCAGGTAGCTAGTGCAGGAGTCCCTGGGTGCATTTTGCTCTCAATTCTTTCAATTTGGTATATTGTATTCACTGTTCATGATGTGGTCTCTACATTGGGGAGCCCAAATGCAGATTGGGTGACCACTTTGAGGAACACCCATGTTCAGTCTGCAAGTGTGACCCTGAACTACCAGTTGTCTGTCAATTTTATTTTCCACCCCACTCTGAACTCTCTGCCCTCTACACTGTTCTAATCAAGCTCAACATTAGCTCGAAGAACAGCACCTCATCTTTCGATTAGGCATTTTACAGCTTCCAGTCTCAACATTGAGTTCAACGATTTCAGATCATAGCATCTGTTTACATTGTTTTGCTTTGTTTTTTTAAAGTATTTTTTTGTTTCTGGATGCCTGCTGTTGATTTTTCTTCCTATTTACAGCTCCTTTAGACCTATCTTTTGTTTCTTATCCTATTACCACCCCTTTTTGCCTTGTACCATCATTGCTTTTGTCATTTATCTCCCCTGCCTTCCACCCATAACACACTTTCCCTTTTGTTCCCTATCACCCCTTTTCCTGCCTCTGTGCTTGCTTAAAACCTTTTACTTCTCTAACCTTTTCATCTGAAAGCTCATCAATCTGAAACTCAACTACTTTTCTCTCCACCAATGATTCCTTGACCTCCTTAGTATTTCCAGCCTTTTCTGTTTTTATTTCAAATTTCCTTTATCTGCAGTATTTTGCTTTTGTATGCATTTAATGAATGTCATTTCCTTATAATTCATTCTAGTCTCACCTGGCTCTGTTTTTAATGGACCTATTAACTGTTACTAATGATACGTAGGATGGCAATGCAAAAAAAAACTAAGTAGCCATGAGGTACCAGAAAATAGGATCAAATTTAAAAATTGAACAATGTTCTTCCCTAGATAACAGAATCATTTTGCAAAGCACTAAAAACAAACCTGAAAGTTCTTGGCTAAATGATTGAAGCTTCTGAGAACATAATGTGTGAAGAGAGCAGATACACTTCAGATTCTTGAGCTTGGGAAAGCGATTCGTCTTCAAATGCCATCAGTGTGTGAAGATCATGACCTAATGAAAAAGTAGTAGTGTCAAACCAGTGGGTGCTGGCTGGAACACCAGAGAAAGAACAGGCAGGAATCCCACAAAGGAACCTTCCATTGTTTGATGCTGCAGGGGTGAGAGTCCAACAAACTTGCAATGTAGTGAGGAGTTAATTAAACAGTAGTGCTGAAATGAGCTTTAATCTCTCGGAAGATGCTTAACCTTCCTAC
Organism: Heterodontus francisci; assembly: GCF_036365525.1. Classification (NCBI taxonomy): domain Eukaryota; kingdom Metazoa; phylum Chordata; class Chondrichthyes; order Heterodontiformes; family Heterodontidae; genus Heterodontus; species Heterodontus francisci. The sequence goes on from NW_027140516.1 coordinate 19,045, forward strand.
AATATTCACCATTATAGATGAAAATTTTGTCCAGTGATTACTCTCAAGAAAAAATAGAAAGATGCCAAATAGAAACTCATTTTGCAGCACAAATGAAAACAAGTTTTCTTTTCATCACCATTATTTCCCAGTTTAAAGAAAAGCATTGATCCTGAAAACAGGCCCCTTTCTTTGATCTGTTCTGATTAGTACAGTTTGAGCCCAGTCCTGAATAGAGCTACATGTATTAATTTTAATTTGCTTGAAAGCCAAGTTACTTGACTTTTTTTGATTTGGTGAATTTATCTGGATTGAATTCTTGCTGAGATCATTTTAGATTAAATCATTTTGCACACTTTTTTTCTTTTTTTAAAGTTTAAAGTTACATTTAACTGCAATAATTTTATATTGGAATTTAGAGATGTGATCAATATATGAAACTCCATATATTCTGAAATATTCCAGTATTATGCTATGTACCTATGGCATAGTACTCCTCTAATAGTATTATATAATAATGAGTTATAATACTCCCTTAATATGCAAGGAGTGGGAGCGATGGAATGTACCTCAGAATTAATGGAAACTGATGCCCCAGAAATAAAGTATTTGATCTCTGTCGACACAATGACTGAACCTCATTTTCATTTTGTAAGCTGTCATTTCAGTAAAGTTACATAGTACAGGCTTGGTTGCATTTTATTTTGGCAAACCATACATCTGTTTCGGGTCATGGTCACAACTCAATGAAGAAGAGAATGCAGCACGTTCTTTAGATTAGACAATCTTTGACTCAAAATGATTCAATGTTAGGAATGCAGCAGTTTCAAGTATAGTGGTTAACTGAACTTGCTGCTTTCTCAGTTTCCTTCAGTAGCTAGTCAATGACACCTAATCTGCCTGTTTTGGGTGAGATTTTGTTCTGAAAGATAACATTTCACAATTAACAATACCTTATATTTCTATGGTGCTCAATTCGTGCATGTAGATTTTGCAGGGTACTTCACACAGCAGTAGGCAGGGCTAAATTAAAGTGGTCTGGTGCAATAGGTTCTAACAAGCCTGTATCATAGCCACTTCAAAAAAAACCTGGTAGGCCATTTATACGTTTGAACTTAATGAATTGCACAGGCTGAAAATGGAAACATTCAGACTAATCACGGTATTCAATGGGTGTACAATAAACTGACTGTTCTAGGAATTGAGCCTATTTATAAAATGTCTTAAGAGAGCAAAGAAGAATTAAAGAAATATTTTCATTTTGCAATTATATAGTGCCCGTTATGACCTCAGGATATCTCAAAATGCTTTACAACCAATGAAGTACTTTTAAAGCATAGTTCCTGTTGTAATATAGGAAACGTGTCAATCAAATTGTGCAAAGTAATCTCTCACAAACAGCAATCTGCTAATAACCAAATAATGTTGCTTTAGGTATTGGTTGATGGATAACTGTTGGCCAGGACAGCGGGGGAACTCCCCTACTCTTCTGAGAGTGCTGTGTGATCCTTTACACCCACCTGAGAGGGCAGAAGGGGCCTCGGTTTAGCTTCTTATCTGAAAGATGGTAACTCTAACAGTGCAGCACTCATAGAAACATAGAAGCATTTATGGCACAGAAGGAGGCCATTCGGCCCATCGTATCTGTGCTGGCTGAAAAAGAGCTATCCAGCCTAATCCCACTTTCCAGCTATTGGCCCATAGTCCAGAAGGTTACACCACCTCAAATGCATATATTTTGAAAATGCGAGTTTGTTTGGGGCAAGTGGTGAAAGGTATAGCCAGGTGGAGGCTTCAATAAGGGAGAAAGTGTCAGGTCTCATTAGCCAATTTTCTATCAAGGCTACGATCAATGCAATCATCTGCAATATGGTCATGGATAACCTTGTTCGTAAGTGAATGGACATTCTGGAGGGAGATGCAGACAGGAGCAATGAATATTGATCTGCAAGAATTCAAGGGATCAGTGATGGGAAGGGAAGGTTGGCAAGATTAACCTCCAGTTGGTTGGTCAGTTGGGGCATTTGGGGTTACTGCTTGTAAGGTGTCCTAATGTGTCCTTCCAAGAATGCTGAGAGGGGTAAAAGGAAGCTATGGTCCTACTACAGAGAGTCAAATTTGGGTCAGTGGCAGGAGATTAGAAGGTAGAAGGAACTTACAGGCTGGGGGAGGGATTTGGGAGTGCAAAGTAAACAAGACAGGTGAAATGAAAGGAGGCATAACTGGGTAACAGGGCCAAGAGGGATAAACAGAAAGAAAAAAGATACAAGTAATGAACTTGGGTCCAGAATGGCACCCAAAACATGCACACATGAATGGACACAGAGGAACTGTGCCATGACAAAGTGTAGGATAGATATGTCATGGTTGCTGTCCAGCCAAAAAATGCTTGAAAGCTTAATCCTAAAAGACTGGGTTCCTAAATAATTGAATATTTCCATCTGATAGTTCCCATTATAACTATGAAGGTTTTCCTTCTCCCCTCCCCCCACCACCACCTCTAACATGTTTTCTCCTCATTACTGTCCTGAAGTAATTGAATGGGAAGTGGTTCCATAGGTGCCAATCACCACCTAGCACCACCATTTGGGCCCCTTTAAAATCATATCCTAGTGAGGAACTCAACAGGGATGCATTTCCAAGTAGACCTTATTATAAAAATATTATATAGCATTCGCAACAAAATAAATGAATTAATAGCGCAGATAGAAATGAGAGAGTTTGATCTAATAGCCATTACAGAGACGTAGTTGCAAACTGATCAAAGTTGGGAACTAAATATTCCAGGATACTTCACTTTTAGAAGTGGAAAAGGAGGCTAATAAAGAATGTGATAAAGGCAGCAAAGAGAAAGGGTCTTAGATTGAAAAGCAAGATGTAGAATTGGTTTGGGTGGAGCTAAGAAACAACAAGGGGCAGTAAACATTGATGGGAGTAATTTATAGGCCTCCTTACATTAGTTCTAGTGTCCGGCAGAGTATAAATTAGGAAACTAGAGTTGCATGTAACAAGGGTAATACAGGAATTGTGGGGGGCTTTTATCTTCATTTGGCTGGACAAACCAAATTTGAAGCAATAGTATGGAAGATGAGTCCATAAAATGTATAGAAGATGGTTTTCCAGATCACTATGTTGAGGAACCAACTAGGGAACAGGCTATTTTAATGAAATTTTAATAAAAACCACATGGGAAAATTAATCCAACCATGACTAACGAGAAGTTGAGGATAGTATTAGATTCAAGGAAACAGTTTATGATGTTGCCAAAAAGAGTAGTAAGCCTGAGGATTGGATATATTTTAGAATTTAGCAAAGTGTTATCAAGAAATTGGTGGAGAAAAGATGAGAGTAAACTAGCAAGAGACTCTATAGGTACATAAAAAGGACGAGACTAGTGAAAATAACGATGAATTCCTTAGAGGCAGAGACAGGGGAAATTTTATAATGGGGAATAAGGAAATAGCAGACATTAAACAATACTTTGTTTCTGTCTTCACAGTAGAAGTCAAAAAGTTGCAGAAATAGCGGTGAACCAAGAGTCTACTGAAAATGAGTGATTTAGGGTGATTATTAGGCGTCACAGTCTTCGAATAAGGGGTTAGTCATTTAGGACAGCGATGAGGAGAAATTTCTTTAATCAGTTGTGAATTTTTAGAACTCTCTATCTCAGAGGGCTTGGATGTTCAGTTGTTGAAAATTTTCAAGATGGAGATTGATAGATTTTGAATATTAAGAAAAATGAGCATAGTGTGGGAAGGTGGAGTTGAGGGTGAAGATCGGCCATGATCGTATCAAATGGCTCCAAGGCTCAATGGCCTTCTCCTATTTCTTGTGTTCTTATAATAGTTAGTAGTAGAAACCTTGGCTATTAATTGTATGTTATTTGTATTTAATTGTATGCAGGTGGTGGACATTAACTGGCGCACATATACAGAGACACTTATTGAAACTGTGGTGTGGTTGAGTTAGAAGATGTAAGCTTGTAATGTTTAACTCTGTGTAAATAGATGTAAGACTGAGTAAAGATTGGGTCCAGTACTAACATTCACCAAATGGCTGCCTGGAGAGTAACACTGGGCAATTAAATTTTTTCTGATCCTTTCGATAGCCTTAAGGTACTGTAGTCAATTCTATCGCACATCCAACAGACGGGAAAAGAGCCATGCAGCTGCTAGGTCTTGAGCATCGCAATATTTAAACTCCTCATCCCACCCACAAGCAATGTAATCTCCTGGGAGAGACGAGAAAACAGATAAAACCCAGGCTAATTAGGGACGACAACTGGAAAATCCTCTCTGTCCACTTTTGGTGAGCAGACTAGCCCAGGGTCTGCAATCTGTGGCTCCGGAACCACATGTGGCTCTTTAACATTTCATTTGCGGCTCCCAACCTTTGCCAGTTGGATTGCATTAACATGAAAAAAGCCTATTAAAAAAAATTTAATTAAGAAAAGTAACAGCCGTGTTTTTATTTGGGGATGAAAAGCAATTCACTATGCTGCACTTTATGGTTTCAAATGATTATTTTAACAAAAGAAATCATCATGCTCTCAATAAACCTGTTTGAGTGGTATAGCTTACCCATTGTTATAAATAATGCCTTTGGTTTGAGGGCACTCTGCACCAGATTTGCAAGCCACTCTCGATCTCTTCAATTCTGCATACAAGAGACTCGGCCTGTCCTTGAATGTTTCCAAAACAAAACTCATATCAACCCACACCTGGTCAGCCATATATGTTGAAGGAGAGACTTTGGAATATGTTGAGCACTTCCCATACTTTAGGAGCCATCTCTCAATAGGCCGCCATTGGCTAGGAGATCCAATACCAGATTAGCTATGCCAACTCAGCCTTGTACAAATTATGGCAGCGAGTGTTTGACAACAAAGACCTTTGCAAGTCAGCAAAATTCCTAGTGTACAAAGCAGTTGTTGTCACCACACTCCTGTATTGCAGTGAGACCTGGACTGTGTATCTGCGACACATAAGAGCCCGAGAGAAATTCCATCAGCAATGTCTCCGCCGCATCCTCCGGTTCAATGGGAGAACTGTCGAACAAACATTAGTGTCCTCCTTGCAGCCAGCTCCACAAGCATTCAGGCAAAACTCCCGTAAAACCAACTTTGATGGACTGGACACTGTCCGGATGGCTGAAAACTGTCTCCCCCACCAGATCCTGTTTTCTCAACTCTCAAATGGCCAGTGTTCCGGGGGAGGATAAAGAAAACGCTTCAAAAACATTCCGAAGCTCTATTTGAAGCGCAGCAGCATTGACATTGATGACTCTGAGGAGCTTGCTACCAATCTTTCAAAATGGTGACAATTTGGCCATCAAGCTGCATCATGCTTTGAGTCCAAACACCTTAATGATAAGGCAGAGTGGCAGCACAGAAGGAAAGAAAAGGAAGCAAATCCTGTACTCTGGATCCCACTACCTTGTGGGATGTCCTGCCCCATGTGCCCCAAGAGCTGCAGGTCGAGAATCGGCTTGTTCAGTCACCTGAAGACGCATGGCAGAAACTAGTGACCATGAGTAGACGTCATCCTTAAATCGAGGGACAGCTGGCGAAGGTTCAAGGAACAGGTTTTATGTTTGTGACCATTATTCTAATATAGCTGAGATGATAAAATATTCTGAATGTGATATTAGAAGCTTTTTTAAAATCATGAGAATAGAGAGACGATAAAATTGTCGTAAGATTTGTAGAACTAAGATATAGTTTGTTTAAAAGATGACTTTACTGATCAAATTTGAGTTTAAAAAAAAATCAAAAAAGTGGTAAATCAGATTTAGGGTTATTTTAATTTAGAATTTTTCCAGTGATATTTAAATTCAAAACATGTTTGTTTACTATACATGCAAATTATGCATTCTACCAGAGACACTGGGCAATTTGCCAAGTAATTGTTTTAGAAATGCCGAAGTTTTGTCTTGCAGCTCCCGATAGTTTTATTTTTGGGAAATTATTTTAGAAAAGCCCTACAGGTAAAAAAAAAATGGTTGCTGGCCCCTGAACTAGCCCAAGAGGCTATTGTTATATAGCACCTACCTTTTTATATGAGGTGATATCCGCCTGAGCCAGAAACAATTTCTGAAAAAAATTTGTGAATCGGCATTTACTGCAAGAACCAACAGCCTTTTCTGAAGATGCACTATTCTTTGGCAAAAGAACCACCTCCTAACATCTACCCTAGTTCAGGTTTTACCTAACGAGATTATGACGCCTGGTCCTTTCACCTTGCTCAGCATAGACCAAGGATTAACGCAGGACCTGAATGATCAATATGGTTTAGAGATGGAGATTTACCTCTGAACCATTGAGAAGCAATTGAAGCATAAAGAAGAATTGGGAAGGAACAAAGCAGAGGGATCAATTTCTAACTTCCTGCAGGGAGTGCATGTTTGAAACTCAGTGTTACTTGGCAGATGATTCCTTTTACCCAATGGGAGAGCAAAGTCAGAAAACTATCTCTGTGTAAACTCTAGCCATATCCTGCCCTTTTCTTCAGCTTTATTCTACCCCTTGTCTTCTATTGGACAAGTCCTGTTCACACCCATGATCCCTGTGCTCATTGTCTGACATTGACTCCTGGTTAATCAATGCCTTGATTTTAAAATTCTCATCCCTGTTTTCAAATTCCTCTATGCCCTTGCCCTTCCCTATCTCTATAACCGTCTCCAGCTGTACAACCCTCCAATTCTGGTCTCCTGCGCCTCCCCGATTTCAATCACTCTATTAGTGGCTGTGCCTTCAGCTGCTGAGGCCCTAAGCTCTGGAACTTTCTTCCGAAACCCCCCTACCCCTCTCTCCTTCATTACGATGCTCTTTAAAACCTACCTCTTCCATCAAGCTTTAGGTCATTTGCCCTAATATCTCCACGTGATTCTGTGTCAAATTTTGTTTGATAACACTCCTGTGAAGCACTTTGGGATGTTTAAGATGCTATATAAATGCAAGTACCCCCTCCTTGCTCACCTCCCTCCTGCCTGCATTGTAGATTTATGGTCATAGGTGAAGGCCAGGATCAGGCTTGGCTTGTATTTCCTGTTGTCCATTTGCCTGTTAATATTTTGGCTTGTGCGTGAGTAATGGTTACTGGAGTGGAGGGCCACCAGCCCCTTGAGAACTGATCTCTGCATACATTTTTAAAATGTGTTTTGTTCTTTGGATATTTTGGATGTGGGTGTTATTGACGAGACCAGCAGTTATTGCCCATCGGGTACAAATACAGGCATCTCATTGCGACTTGAACAGAGTCCTGGGAGTTTGGTGAGTTGAGGGAGGAGGGGAAGGAGGTGTTCCTTTGCTTTTTCTAACTTTTTTGCCCTGCAGGATTTGGTTCTTACTTTGCGGCAGGGGACGAAGCTAGCTGCTTGGTGAGTATCTTGTGAGTGGTTAAGGTCTGTTCTATTCTTAAGATTTAAAATAGTACAGGAACTGATGGTAAAAAAGTTAATAAATTATATAAAAAATAAATAAATAATTGAATAAAATAATTAAGTAGTTAGTTAAAACACATTAAGGATGGCAGGACAGGTGATGTGGCTGCAGCATGTGGGAGCTCCTGGATGCCTGTGTAATCCGGGGCAAACACGTCTGCAGTAAGTGTTTGTGGCTCGAGGAGCTTCAGCTCAGAGCCATTGATCTGGAGGCAGAGCTGCAGACACAGCGACACATCAGGGAGGGGGAAAAGTTACCTGGACACTTTGTACGAGAGACGGTCACACCCCTTAGGATAGGGTCTTCTGATTTGGTCAGTGGTCAAGGACAGGAGAGTGTGGCTGCAGCTGAGGCAGGTAAGGGGACCCAGAGGGCAGAGTGCAGGAGCCTCAGCCTTTGCAATTGTCTAACAGGTTTGAGGTTCTTTCAGCTTGTTTGGATGAGAGTGGAGGTTGCAGGGTTGCAAGGAAGGAGACTCTGCATAGTCCGTATGCAGAGCTCGGCACCAAATTAAGAAGCAGAACCTCAAAGGTAATAATCTCTGGATTATTACCTGGGCCACGTGCAAATTGGCATAGGGCAAATAAGGTTAGAGAAATGAATACGTGGCTCAAAGATTGGTATGGTAGACGTGGGTTCCAGTTCATGGGGTCACTGGCACCAGCACTAGGGAAAGTGGGGGCCGTTCCATTGGGACGGTTTACACCTGAACTGTGCCAGGGCTGGCGAGCCGCATAACTAGGGAAGTAGAGAGGGTTTTCAACTAAATAGTGGGGCAAGGGATCAAATTTAGGAAGAAGAGGTAAATCAAGGAGTAGAGACAATGCAAGAGATTAGATTAGATTAGAGATACAGCACTGAAACAGGCCCTTCGGCCCACCGAGTCTGTGCCGAACATCAACCACCCATTTATACTAATCCTACACTAATCCCATATTCCTACCAAACATCCCCACCTGTCCCTATATTTCCCTACCACCTACCTATACTAGTGACAATTTATAATGGCCAATTTACCTATCAACCTGCAAGTCTTTTGGCTTGTGGGAGGAAACCGGAGCACCCGGAGAAAACCCACGCAGACACAGGGAGAACTTGCAAACTCCACACAGGCAGTACCCGGAATCGAACCCAGGTCCCTGGAGCTGTGAGGCTGCGGTGCTAACCACTGCGCCACTGTGCCATAGATAAAGGTATTAATATGGGAAATGATGAACAGACTGTGACAGGAAGGGATAGAGAGTACAAATCTAAGAGTAAATCAGCAGTCAAGGCTAGACGTTACAAAAATAATAGGACAAAACTAAAGGCTGTGTATCTGAATTCATGTAGCATTCGAAACAAAACAGATGAACTGATAGCGCAAATAAAAATAAATAAGTACGATCTGATAGCCATTACAGAGACAAGGCTGCAGGATGACAGATTGGGACTCGAATATTGAAGGGTACATGACATTTAGGAAGGACAGGAAGCTAGGAAAAGGTGGAGGGGCGTTCTGTTAATTAATGATGGTATTAGCACAATAGAGAGGGATGATCCAAGTTCAGGAAACCAGGATGTAGAAGCGGTTTGGGTAGAGGTGAGAAATGATAAAGGTAAGAAGTCACTCATGGGAGTGGTGTACAGGCCCCCTAACAGTAACCACGTGGTAGGACGGAGTATAAAGGAAGAAATAATGGGTGCTTGTCAGAAAGGTACGGCGATAATGATGGGGGATTTTAATCTATTCCATAGAATTGTTTTCAGGATAGTTTCTTAGAACAGCACATTTTGGAGTCAACCAGAGAACAGGCTATACTAGACCTGGTATTGTGCAACGAGGTAAGACTAATTGATGACCTCATAGTTAAGGCGTCCCTAGGCAGCAACGATCATAATTTGATTGAATTTTACATTCAGTTTGAGCAAGAGAAGCATGGGTCCAAGACTAGTATTTTAAACTTAAATAAGGGCAATTATGAGGGCATGAAAGCAGAGTGAACTGGCAAATTAGGTTAAGGGATAGGTCAATAGAGATGCAGTGGCAGACATTTAAGGGGATATTTCAGAATGTACAGAATAGATACATTCCAATGCTAAAGAAAAACTCCAAGGGGAGGACCCACTATCCATAGTTAACTAAAAAAGTTAAAGATAGTATCATACTTAAAGAAAGCACATACAATTGCACAAAGATGGGTGGCAGGTCAGACGATTGGACAGAATATAAAGAACAGAAAAGAATGACCAAAAGATTGATGAGCAGGGAAAGATTAGAGTAGGAGAGAAAGTTAGCTAGAAATATGAAAACAGTAAGAGTTACTATAGATATTTAAAAAGAGTTAACAAAGTGAGCATTGGTCCTATAGAAAGTGGGTCTGGGGAATTAATAATGGAAAATAAGGAGATGGCAGATGGACTAAACGGTCTTCACTATAGAGGATACAAGCAGCATCCCAGAAATAGCTGTAAATCAGGAAATGGAAGGGAGGGAGGAACTCAAGAAAATTCCAATCACCAGGGAAGTGGTACCGAGCAAACTGTTGGAGCTGTGGGCTGACAAGTCCCCGAGACCTGATGGACTTCATCCTAGGGTCTTAAAAGAAGTGGCTAGTGCTCCACACACCACTGACCACCTCCAGGCGCTTACCCATTGTCTCTCGAGATAAGGAGGCCAAAGATAGATGAGAGATAGTGAGATAGTTGATGTGTTGATTTTAATTTTCCAAAATTCTCTAGATTTGGGGAAGGTTCCATTAGACTGGAAAATAGTGAATATAACTCCTTTATTCAAAAAGGGAGGGAGACAGGAAGCGGGAAACTACAGGCCAGTTAATTGAACATCTGTCATAGGGAAAATGTTAGAAGCTATTATTAAAGACATAGCAGGGCACTTTAAAGCCATGATCATATTGAATGGCGGAGCAGGCTTGAGGGGCTGAGTGGCCTGCTCCTGCTCCTAATCCGTATGTAAGGACAATAGGCTTCCTTCCCCAAAGAACATTGGTGAACTAGTTGGGTTTTTAATAGCTTTATAGTCAATTTTTACTGATTATTACTGTTGTTTTAAGCTGAAATTAAGTTCAACTCCCGTTATGGTAGTCAATCACTTGATTACTAGTCCAAGCTCTTGATTACTACTCCAGTAACATAACTATTCCACTACCACACCTGTATACAAAGTGAAGTTGAAAAATTTGGGGATGGCTGGAATAAGTGATCTTTTCTCGTACCTCTTTTGGGTACACATTGGGTTAAATTCCGCTGGTGCCAATAACCCGTTATTTCACTTTCACTCACTGATAATTTGTAAGCATAGATAGTGATGGCGGACTGTTCTCCTTTTGGGGGATATTGCAGTTGAAGCTGATCCTGTTTTCGCAAGGTTGCCAAACTGATAGTTGGGGAACTTTGGTTGATTTTCCCTTCTCTAACCCAGGCCTGCTGAGTCAAATATTAGCACCACAATTGCCATCCTGGCTGAGATCAACTAAATCAGCACAAACTCTGGATTGAATACGGGGCCTTCCTGGGAACCACAGCAAAAATGAAGAAAACCCCATCAGCTGGCAGTGTTATTTGAATATGTCCTAATAATAAAGCAAAGTGAATTAAAACTAAACAAACTAAATGATTGCTAAATATGTAACTGCACATTGGAAAGTATAAACAATATTCTAAGAATAAGCTGTCTTATATCCCTGGTATTGGTGATCAAAGGTATTGGCTTCATCTCTAGAATTTTTCCCTTTATGTCAGAGGATTTGTGGAGCCTATCTGCTTTTAGAAGAGATTACATTAGATGACTGGGTTTAGAAATACCAGAAAATGTAATTTCCCGATGAAAAGGTGAGGGTCTGTTCTGAGATTTTGGTATACGATTCATATTTGGTGAAACAAATTCTGACCGATAGTAATTAGTTCCAGTGATTGTTTTCTTTGTCTTAACTTGCACTCAACAGAGTGTAATGTGAGATTCCCATGCTTCTTTCTGTTGCCTTGCCACCATATATTGTGCTCGACCTGCAATGAGGATAGTTGAAATGAAGTGCTTTGTAATGCAAATGAGCAAGACTGCCTGAGCACTGCAAATTGGATGCAGTCTCTTCCGTGAGAGTTTGATTGTCTAAAATAGATACTCGATGCCATCCCTTTTCATAACGAAACAACCAGCAAAGTGTTTGTGAGTGTAACCTGTTCCTGGTGTGTTCTTGGTGTTCTACTTTAGTACTGTAGCTAAGAAATGAAACTCCTTGGCAATTTTTCATCACACATTCCTCCTCAACGTCATGGCAACTGGCATGTTAACAACAGTTTTTAGCTTGTTTGGTGAGTAAAGCAATTACTGGTCATTTTATTTCAGAACTGCTGAAACCAGGGCATAACTATTGAATACACATTGTTTTCAGTCTACTGCTCAGTTTGTCATGGTGGTGAAGTGCATATGCTTGCATAAAAGGTGAACTTTTCAGGGTGTTCTCTTTTAAATCCTACATTTCATGGATGTGCGAGGATGTGTTAAATGGAATCTAGCTTTATGCTGGTCAAAATTTCTATTAAGTTGGTCAACATTCCCAGTAAGCAAATTGTGTCTCTTTCAGAAAACATTGCACTATTGTATGAAATTTTGCATATTTTAAAATGGGCTATTTCATGTTTCGTGACATGCCATAATCAGTGTGGCCCTGAAAACCCATGATGAAGTATATTCCATCTTAAATCCTTAGATATGCCCACCGAGACCTTTTACTGCTCACCCTGGAAGACTTTATGGGATTATGAAAGATTCCCTGATTTGCCTGCGATGGTGCGCACTTGGGGCGCTGCGGTACATCTAAAACACCTGCTATTGAGAAGATGCCAGAAAAATCTCACCACCTCCTGCCACCCCCCAATCCCTGCAGAAACATGACCAGACTATGTTGATGGTTATGCAAGGAATGAAGGATAGTTGTACCCCAACAAATCCATTCAGGAAGTTTAGTGCCAGGCTGGAACCTAACATATCCTGTTGCAAGCCTAGTATCCATCCATTCCAATGCAGAGGTTATTGTAGTACACCAGAATGGCCATAGAATTTTGAAACCTATATATTTTGAAGAATTATGGGGTGAATTCATCTTTTTTTGTTA
>NW_027140517.1:0-47033 GCF_036365525.1 Heterodontus francisci
TCCCGACCCTTTATCAATGTCTCTTCCCCCTCCCCCCCCTTATAAATGTCTCTCTCCCCCTCCCCCCCTTATAAATGTCTCTCTCCCCCTCCCCCCCTTATAAATGTCTCTCTCCCCCTCCCCCCTTATAAATGTCTCTCTCCCCCTCCCCCCCTTATAAATGTCTCTCTCCCCCTCCCCCCCCTTATAAATGTCTCTCACCCCCTCCCCCCCCCCTTATAAATGTCTCTCTCCCCCTCCCCCCCCCTTATAAATGTCTCTCTCCCCCGACCCCCCCTTATAAATGTCTCTCTCCCCCGACCCCCCCTTATAAATGTCTCTCTCCCCCGACCCCCCCTTATAAATGTCTCTCTCCCCCGACCCCCTTTATCAATGTCTCTCTCCCTCCACCCCCTTTATCAATGTCTCTCTCCCCCCGACCCCCTTTATCAATGTCTCTCTCCCCCCGACCCCCTTTATCAATGTCTCTCTCCCCCCGACCCCCTTTATCAATGTCTCTCTCCCCCCGACCCCCTTTATCAATGTCTCTCTCCCCCCGACCCCCTTTATCAATGTCTCTCTCCCCCCTACCCCCCTTATAAATGTCTCTTCCCCCCTCCCCCCATGAATGTCTCTTCCCCCCCCTCCATGAATGTCTCTTCCCCCCCCCTCCCCCCTACATGAATGTCTCTCTCCCCCTCCCCCCCTACATGAATGTCTCTCTCCCCCTCCCCCCCTACATGAATGTCTCTCTCCCCCTCCCCCCCTTATAAATGTCTCTCTCCCCCTCCCCCCCCTTATAAATGTCTCTCTCCCCCTCCCCCCCCTTATAAATGTCTCTCTCCCCCTCCCCCCCCCTTATAAATGTCTCTCTCCCCCTCCCCCCCCTTATAAATGTCTCTCTCCCCCTCCCCCCCCTTATAAATGTCTCTCTCCCCCTCCCCCCCCTTATAAATGTCTCTCTCCCCCGACCCCCTTTATCAATGTCTCTCTCCCCCGACCCCCTTTATCATTGTCTCTCTCCCCCGACCCCCTTTATCAATGTCTCTCTCCCCCCGACCCCCTTTATCAATGTCTCTCTCCCCCCTACCCCCCTTATAAATGTCTCTCCCCCCCCCCCCCCTCGCCCTACATAAATGTCTCTTCCCCCCTCCTCCCATGAATGTCTCTTCCCCCCCCCTCCATGAATGTCTCTTCCCCTCCCTCCCCCCTACATGAATGTCTCTTCCCTACATGAATGTCTCTTCCCCCCCTCCCCCCTACATGAATGTCTCTTCCCCCCTCCCCCCTACATGAATGTCTCTTCCCCCCTCCCCCCTACATGAATGTCTCTTCCCCCCTACATGAATGTCTCTTCCCCCCTCCCCCCTACATGAATGTCTCTCTCCCCTTTATAAATGTCTCTCTCCCCCTACCCCCCTTTATAAATGTCTCTCTCCCCCCTACCCCCTTTATAAATGTCTCTCTCCCCCTACCCCCTTTATAAATGTCTCTCTCCCCCTACCCCCTTTATAAATGTCTCTCCCCTACCCCCTTTATAAATGTCTCTCCCCTACCCCCTTTATAAATGTCTCTCCCCTACCCCCTTTATAAATGTCTCTCTCTCCCCTACCCCCTTTATAAATGTCTCTCTCTCCCCTACCCCCTTTATAAATGTCTCTCTCTCCCCCTACCCCCTTTATAACTGTCTCTCTCTCCCCTACCCCCTTTATAACTGTCTCTCTCTCCCCTACCCCCCTTTATAAATGTTTCTCTTCCCCCCCCCGCTTTATAAATGTTTCTCTTCCCCCCCCCCCGCTTTATAAATGTTTCTCTTCCCCCCCCCCCCGCTTTATAAATGTTTCTCTTCCCCCCCCCACCCCGCTTTATAAATGTTTCTCTTCCCCCCCCCACCCGCTTTATAAATGTTTCTCTTCCCCCCCCCACCCGCTTTATAAATGTTTCTCTTCCCCCCCCCACCCGCTTTATAAATGTTTCTCTTCACCCCCCCACCCGCTTTATAAATGTTTCTCTTCCCCCCCCCATCCGCTTTATAAATGTTTCTCTTCCCCCCCCCCACCCGCTTTATAAATGTTCTCTTCCCCCCCCCACCCGCTTTATAAATGTTTCTCTTCCCCCCCCCACCCACCCACCACCCGCTTTATAAATGTTTCTCTTCCCCCCCCCCACCCGCTTTATAAATGTTTCTCTTCCCCCCCCCACCCGCTTTATAAATGTTTCTCTTCCCCCCCCCCCCGCTTTATAAAAGTTTCTCTTCCCCCCCCCCCGCTTTATAAAAGTTTCTCTTCCCCCCCGCTTTATAAATGTTTCTCTTCCCCCCCCCCACCCGCTTTATAAATGTTTCTCTTCCCCCCCGCTTTATAAATGTTTCTCTTTCCCCCCCCCCAACCACCCGCTTTATAAATGTTTCTCTTCCCCCCCCCCCCGCTTTATAAAAGTTTCTCTTCCCCCCCCGCTTTATAAAAGTTTCTCTTCCCCCCCGCTTTATAAATGTTTCTCTCCCCCCCCCCACCCGCTTTATAAATGTTTCTCTTCCCCCCCACCCGCTTTATAAATGTTTCTCTTCCCCCCACCCGCTTTATAAGTGTTTCTCTTCCCCCCCCCACCCGCTTCATAAATGTTTCTCTTCCCCCCCCCCCACCCGCTTTATAAATGTTTCTCTTCCCCCCCCCGCTTTATAAATGTTTCTCTTCCCCCCCCGCTTTATAAATGTTTCTCTTCCCCCCCCCCCACCCGCTTTATAAATGTCTCTTCCCCTCCCCCCCCCTTATAAAATGTCTCTTCCCCTCCCCCCCCTTATAAAATGTCTCTTCCCCTCCCCCCCCCTTATAAAATGTCTCTTCCCCTCCCCCCCCCTTATAAAATGTCTCTTCCCCTCCCCCCCCCTTATAAAATGTCTCTTCCCCTCCCCCCCCCCTTATAAAATGTCTCTTCCCCTCCCCCCCTTATCAATGTCTCTTCCCCTCCCCCCCCTTATAAAATGTCTCTTCCCCTCCCCCCCCTTATAAAATGTCTCTTCCCCTCCCCCCCTTATAAAATGTCTCTTCCCCTCCCCCCCCTTATAAAATGTCTCTTCCCCTCCCCCCCCTTATAAAATGTCTCTTCCCCTCCCCCCTTATAAAATGTCTCTCCCCTCCCCCCTTATAAAATGTCTCTTCCCCTCCCCCCCTTATAAAATGTCTCTTCCCCTCCCCCCCCTTATAAAATGTCTCTTCCCCTCCCCCCCTTATCAAATGTCTCTTCCCCTCCCCCCCCTTATCAAATGTCTCTTCCCCTCCCCCCCTTATCAAATGTCTCTTCCCCTCCCCCCCCTTATCAAATGTCTCTTCCCCTCCCCCCCCTTATCAAATGTCTCTTCCCCCCCCCCCCTTATCAAATGTCTCTTCCCCTCCCCCCCTTATCAAATGTCTCTTCCCCTCCCCCCCCTTATCAAATGTCTCTTCCCCCTCCCCCCCTTATCAAATGTCTCTTCCCCTCCCCCCCCTTATCAATGTCTCTTCCCCTCCCCCCCCCCCTTATCAATGTCTCTTCCCCTCCCCCCCCCCCTTATCAATGTCTCTTCCCCTCCCCCCCCTTATCAATGTCTCTTCCCCTCCCCCCCTTATCAATGTCTCTTCCCCTCCCCCCCTTATCAATGTCTCTTCCCCTCCCCCCCTTATCAATGTCTCTTCCCCTCCCCCTTATCAATGTCTCTTCCCCCCCCCCCTATAAATGTCTCTTCCCCTCCCCCCCTTATAAATGTCTCTTCCCCTCCCCCCTTATAAATGTCTCTTCCCCCTTTATAAATGTCTCTTTCCCCCCGACCCCCTTTATCAATGTCTCTTTCCCCCCCGACCCCCTTTATCAATGTCTCTCTCCCCCCTACATCAATGTCTCTCTCCCCCCTACATCAATGTCTCTCTCTCCCCCCGACCCCCTTTATAAATCTCTCTTTCCCCTCCCCCCTTATAAATGTCTCTCTTTCCCCTCCCCCCTTATAAATGTCTCTCTTTCCCCTCCCCCTTATAAATGTCTCTCTTTCCCCTCCCCCCTTATAAATGTCTCTCTTCCCCCTCCCCCCTTATAAATGTCTCTCTTCCCCCTCCCCCCTTATAAATGTCTCTCTTCCCCCTCCCCCCTTATAAATCTCTCTCTTCCCCCTCCCCCCTTATAAATCTCTCTCTTCCCCCCTCCCCCCTTATAAATCTCTCTCTTCCCCCTCCCCCCTTATAAATCTCTCTCTTCCCCCTCCCCCCTTATAAATCTCTCTCTTCCCCCTCCCCCCTACATAAATCTCTCTTTCCCCCTCCCCCCTACATAAATCTCTCTTCCCCCTCCCCCCTTTATAAATCTCTCTTTCCCCCTCCCCCCTTATAAAATCTCTCTTTCCCCCTCCCCCCTTTATAAATCTCTCTTTCCCCCTCCCCCCTTTATAAATCTCTCTTGCCCCTCCCCCCTTTATAAATCTCTCTTGCCCCCTCCCCCCTTTATAAATCTCTCTTTCCCCCTCCCCCCTTTATAAATCTCTTTCCCCTCCCCCCTTATAAATCTCTCTTTCCCCTCCCCCCTTATAAATCTCTCTTTCCCCTCCCCCCTTATAAATCTCTCTTTCCCCCTCCCCCCTTATAAATCTCTCTTTCCCCCTCCCCCCTTATAAATCTCTCTTTCCCCCTCCCCCCTTATAAATCTCTCTTTCCCCCTCCCCCCTTATAAATCTCTCTTTCCCCCTCCCCCTTATAAATCTCTCTTTCCCCTCCCCCCCTTATAAATCTCTCTTTCCGCCCCCTTGTAAATCTCTCTTTCCCCCCCCCCTTGTAAATCTCTCTTTCCCCTCCCCCCTTGTAAATCTCTCTTTCCCCTCCCCCCTTGTAAATCTCTCTTTTACTCCCCCCTTGTAAATGTCTCTTTCCCCTCCCCCCTTGTAAATGTCTCTTTCCCCTCCCCCCTACGTAAATGTCTCTTTCCCCTCCCCCCTACGTAAATGTCTCTTTCCCCTCCCCCCTACGTAAATGTCTCTTTCCCCTCCCCCCTACGTAAATGTCTCTCTTCCCCCTCCCCCCCTACGTAAATGTCTCTCTTCCCCCTCCCCCCCTACGTAAATGTCTCTTCCCCCTCCCCCTTTATAAATGTCTCACTTCCCCCTTTATAAATGTCTCTCTTCCCCCTTATAAATCCCCCTCCCCCCCTTATAAATCTCTCTTCCCCCCCCTTATAAATCTCTCTTCCCCCTTTCATCTTTTTACAATTTTATGTAATTTTATATTTATATTTTTAGATTTTCCTTTTATTTGTTTATATTGTGTTATAAATTATATTGTATTTATTTTGATATACTTTTATATTTTGTGTGTTTATATCTTATATATTGTGTATTTTATATATATATCATACTTTTAATTTTTTAAAAATGTCCTGCATTTATTCAGGTGATTCGCTTCCTGCTTATCACCTTGTAAGTTTTTCTCTGCTTTCCTTTCCCTGCAGGTAATTCACCTTCACCTTTTAATATTCACCCCCCCCCCCCCCCCCCCACCCCGTTAATGTATTTTTACACTCGGTTATAGTTTATTTAGCTGCAGTCATTGCCCTTTTTTGTATTATTCCCTGTGAAATCATTTTCCCTTGTTTTATTTGGTGCTTATTTGTTACAATTTTTTTAAAACGCACACTCAGTTATTCATTTATTCGGGTACAATTATTGATTTCTTTTCTTATCTACTTTATAAATGGTTATCTCCTCTTTTTCGTTGCCTTTTTCAGTGAAGCAAATTTTTTTTTTTAACACTCTAAGTTTTCCATTTATTTGGGTGCAATCTTTGGTTTAATTTCTGCTGCTGATCACATTATGAATGTTGTTTCCCTTCCCGTGTTTTATTGAATCCTTTAAGTTGCTTTACGTCTGAATAAATGCAGAACTAGTACTGTGGGAGGAAGTTAAAAGCAAGGTCCTTTTTTTTTTAAACAAAGAAATCTTGTTGCAACTGCTTAACAGCAACACCCCTGCTTAACGAGAAGAAAGATACTCATTTTAAAAATGAGTGGCGCAGTGGTTAGCACTGCAGCCTCACAGTTCCAGGGACCCGGGTTCAATTCTGGGTACTGCCTGTGCAGAGTTTACAAGTTCTCCCTGTGTCTCTGTGGGTTTTCTCCGGGTGCTCCGGTTTCTTCCCACCGCCAAAGACTTGCAGGTGATAGGTAAATTGGCTGTTATAAATTGCCCCTAGTGTAGGTAGGTGGTAGGGAATATGGGATTACTGTAGGGTTAGTATAAATGGGTGGTTGTTGGTCGGCACAGACTCGGTGGGCCGAAGGGCCTGTTTCAGTGCTGTATCTCTAAATAAAATAAATAAATATATTTATGGGTGAGCAGGCATTTAAGCAAAAATGAAACCTTTGAATGAGTCACTGAGCTGGTTATGAAAGTAAAACAGGATTGTGTCAAAAGTTGAAGGGAGTACCGCATGCATGTGAAGGCGATTGGAAAATTGAAGTCATTTTATATGGTGGCATTCTGTACTTTCCAGTAGGGAATATGGGATTAATGTAGGATTGGTATAAAATGGGTGGTTGATGGTCGGCACAGACTCGGTGGGTCGAAGGGCCTGTTTCAGTGCTGTATCTCTAAAATAAAAAATAATTCTGCATTTACGGTATTGAATGCTGTATTAAAATAAAGGATGGACTGATATCGGGCCTGATAGTTACTGGAGCAAACTACTCGGCTTGTACAACACGGATTTATTTGCGCTGAAAATTAATTTTTGTACTTAATTTCGAGCCCGCTTTCATTATACTGTGCTAACCTTTCAAGAAAGTGTTAGCATTGAGGAGGAACTGACACTGAGCCACAATGGATGAAACAACCAAAAGCTTGGATGAAAAGTGGAGGCCAAGAGGGTAAAGAGAAAAAGTGGAGGCATTTAGTGAGGGCGTTCCAGGCAGTGGGGCAGGGCTAATTGAAAGCTCTGCCACCTAATGGTGAGCTGAAAGGAACGAGGCGATCGCACAGAATATAAAAGGGTTAGGGCGTAATTTGGTTTGAGTTTTTGTTTTAGGATTTTTGAAGGGAATTGAGAGGGTAGATAAGAGAAATGTTTTCCGCTGGTGGGGAAGTCAAGGATAAAGGGACATGACCTTAAAGTCAGAGCCAGGCCACTCAGGAGGGTGATAGGAAACACGTCTTCATGCCAAGGCGTGGAACATTCTCCCGCTAGATGATAGCTCAATTGATCGTTTTAAACCTGACATCAATAGATTTTTGCGAGACGACAATATGGAGCCAAGGCAGGTGGCTGGAGTTAGGATACGCATCAACCATGAGCTGATGGAATGCCGGAATAGGCTCAATGGGCTGAATGGCCTCCTGGTCCTAGAACTAAGGTGAAGCACATCAACATTGTGACCATTGAGGCAGTCATTAGTGGGGAATGAAAATGGTGCCTTCAGTCTTCCTGATGTTTAGTTGGAGGAAATTATATCACATCCATGTCTGACAGTACATGACACTGAGGGGAGTGGAAGAGCTGCAATTTTTATTTCTTCGTTTGAGTTGAGGCCGAAAGGGGCAAGGCCACATTTATCGCTTGTTCCTAGTTACCCTGAGATGGTGGTGGTGGGCCTTTGTGCTGTTGCTGCTTCCTTCTTGGTGTTAGGATTTTGGCCCAGCACCAATGAGGGGGACGATGAATGTCCAAGTCAGGATGATCTGTGATCTGGAGCGGAGTTTGGAGGTTGTAGAGGTCATAGTGAAGTGAGAGGTTTTCGAAGTAACCTTTTAGTGAATGCACCAATAACTTGCAATTATAACAGTTTGCATTTAGATAGCGCCTTTAGCCATAGAGTCATTTATGGCACAGAAGGAAGACATTTGGCCCATCAAGTCCATGCTGGCTCTCCACAGAGCTATCCATTCAGCCCCACTCCCCAGCTCGATCCCCGCAGCCCTGCAAGTCTGTTTCACTCGGGTGGCCATCTTTAGCGTATTAAAATGTCCCAAGGCGTTTCACAGGAGGGTAATCAAACAAAATTTGACACCAAGCCACATATGGAGATATTGGGTCAGGTGATGGTTGTACGGAGCATCCCAGGTAAAGAGGCAGAGAGGTTTAGAGAGGAACTTCCAGAGCTTAGGGCCCAGGCTGCTGAAGGCACAGCCACCAATGGTGGGGAGCGAATAAAATCGGGGATGCGCAAGAGGCTGGAATTGGAGGAGTGCAGAGGTCCTGGAGAGTTGTGGGGCTGGAGGCAGTTAGAGAGATGGGGAGGGACATAGATTGTGCATGTTGCAGCCACAGAGCTCTGGTTCAATGGCAGCAGCACCAGTCAAGAGAATGGTTCTGTCCGTGCTGCAACCCATCCAGGCGAGTGTTACATTCCGCTCCTGGCTTAAGTCTTGTAGGTGGTGGAGAGATGGATCAGGTGGTGAGCAGAGAGCCCAGCCTCTGCCCTGCTCTTGTTGCCCATGTGTTGATGGGTCCAGTTCTGTTTCTGCTCAGCAGCGACACCTTCCACGCCCTCCCCCGGAATATTGACAGCGGGAGTCTCGGTGATGCTTGTACATTTGGCATTTTTCTGCAGATTGAAGTAAATCTGTAATGCAAATGTCAAAGCCTTATGCAAACAGATGTGAAAGTTGGGGACTGTAAGCCATGTGCTCATAGCTTGTGTGAACAGCACTTCTGAGCTAAGTGCGTGCTGATGTCGATCCAACATGTTTTTACTGTCTGAACTATTTACACTTCTTGCCATAAAAATATTTTGGATAAATATATCCAAAATATAAAGTTTTTAAAATTACAATTGAAGACTGAAATCTCTACAGATTGGCTAATTCTATAGGAAAATACTATCAAAAGGAAACATTTACGCATGATAATTTCTCGAAAAGCAGGGGAGTTCTCCCTGGGGTGTTCTGGCCAAGACTTATCACAGAATCACAGAATAATACAGTGCAGAAGAGGCCCTTCGGCCCATCGAGTCTGCATCGATGCATTAAAACACCTGACCTGTCTACCTAATCCCACTTGACAGATTCATTCATCATCCAGTATCACTATTGCTGTTTGTGGCATCTTATTCCTCCTTGTTTGGACTTGCCCACAAAAGGAAATATGTTTCTCCACATTTGCTCCATCGAACCCCTTCATAATTTTGAAGATTTCTAATGGGTCACCTCGTAAGTCTTCTCTTTTTCTGAGAACAGAGCTCCAGCCTGTTTAATCTTTTCCAATATTTGCATCCTCTCAATTCTAGTACCATCCTTGTAAATCTGTTCTGCATTTTCTCCCAGTGCTTCAATATCTTTTTACTAGTATGGAGACCAGAACTGCACACGGAACTCTATGTGGCCTAACCAAGGCTCGATATAATTTTGATATTATGCTGAACAAAAATAGCAACTTATATTTATACAGGGGTAGGGAGTGAGTGGGGACGAAGCGTGAGGGGGGAAGGGAACAGAGGGTGGGAGCGAGCGGGGGTTGGGCAGGCGTCTCGTGATTTTTTTTCCTTTTTCAGAAGTAGCTCTCATTAAAGAAAAGGTTGGCGACCCCTGCTCTGCAGAGAGTTGGCATGGACTCAAGGGGCCGAATGGCCATCTTCTGTGCTCTGATAGTTCTGAGACTCACACTGGTGAGTCATGTGCCGCAGGAGAGAAGGTGAAGCTCCACAGTGGAGTGAATGTTCTGCCAATTACAGAGTGTCTGAATGAAAGGAGGAGGAAACGAATAGGTGCAGTGAAGATGGAAAAGTCTCTATTAACAGGATTCATCTGGAGAGGCAGCAAAGCTCATCTGTATTTTACAGGAACAAGGGGCAGCTTTTATGGGAACAGCACAAAACTCTTCAGTACCATTATACTGTGTATTTTAATAAAAGGCAGCTTGTATTCCAGGTACAACAAACGTCATAAAGAATGCTGGTAGAGGGTTACAATACTGTGGACTAGTTTCTGTATGCTGGTGTTCAAAAGAAAGATAAAACATTACACCTGATATCATGTGAAATATCTCATCCTGGAATGGTTTATTGTTCTATAGCTTCCCTGTATTTTAACCTCTGATTATTCAGGGAGGAGCAAGGCAAATGCCTTTTCTGCTGGTTAGGCGGTGACAGCATTGCTGAGTGCAAGAATAAGGAAGGTGCTTGTGCAACAGGACAATGCTGTTAGGCAGTAAAAACACAGCACACTATTCCAAGTCAGTTTTACGAACAGGAAATTGTTAATTGCGTTGCATCAGGTTGTGAGGGGTGCAGTTCTCACCGGTTAGAACAAAACTTGCCTTTGTGCAACCCATCTCAAATCCCAAATGAATAACTTTTGAAATTATTGTTTTAGGTGGTGACATTGGCAAAACAGAAAAACGTGCACTTATGTAGCGCCTATCGCGGCCGCCCCAAGGCACTTTACAGCCAATGAAGTACTTTTGAAGTGCAGTCACTGTTGGAATGCGGGAAACGCAGCAGCCAATTTGCGCACAGCAAGATCCCACAAACAGCAATATGATAATGACCAGATAATCTGTTTTTGTGATGTTGACTGAGGGATAAATATTGGCCAGGACACTGGGGAGAACTCACCTGCTCTTTGTCGAAGTAGTGTTGTAGGATTTTTTAGGCCTACCTGAGGGGGCCTCAGTTTAACATACGAATTAGGAGCATGAGTAGGCCACTCGGCCCCTCAAGTCTGCTCCGCAATTCAATAAGTTCATGGCTGATCCGATTGTAACCTCGACTCCACATTCCCGCCTAACCCCCCCCCCCAATAACCTTTCTCCCCTTCGCTTACCGAGAATCTATCTACCTCTGCCTTAAAAATATTACGCCTCACGTGAGACGTTATAAATTCCTGCCAGGGTTGTTCTCCTTAGAGCTGAGAAGGTTCAGAGGAGATTTGATCGAGGTGTTCAAAATCTTGGAACAGTTTTGGGTAAATCAGGAGAAACTCCTTCCAGTGACTGAAGGGTCGGTAACGAGAGGACACAGATTAAAGGTGGTTGGCAAAAGAACCAGAGGAGAAATGAGGAATAAATTGTTTGCACAGTAAGTTGTTATGAACTGGAATGCGCTGCCTGAAAGAGGAGTGGAAACAGATTCAGTAGAAACTTTCCAAGGGGAATTGGATAAATACATGAAGGGGAAAAATTTACAAGGGTATGGGGAACAGGCCATAGTCTGACTAATTGGATAGCTCTTTCAAAGAGCTGGCACAGGCATGATGGGCTGAAAGGCCTCCTTCCGTGCTGTTTCATTTTATGAATAGCAAACGAGGGTGAATGACCACTTCATGTGTTTTTGGTACTTTTTAGCTGAGGGAATTCTCCTAGAAGCAGAAAGTTTCCCCGATGTAGCCCAGTATTGATGCCAACAACTTGTATTTATATAGCGCCTTTTAACATTCCAAAGCATTTCACAGCACGAAGGGCCAAAGGGCCTGTTTCTGTGCTGTATAACTCTATGACTGTGACAGCAGCATTATCAAACAAAATACAACTCTGAGTTACATGAGATATTAGGGCAGCTGACCAAAAGCTTGGTCAAAGAGGTTGGTTTTAAGGAGCATCTTGGAGGAGGAGAGGGAGGCGGAGAGGTTTTGGGGAGGGAATTTCAGAGCTAGGGGCCCAGGCAGCTGAAGGCGCGGCCTCCAATGGTGGAGCAATGGGAATCGGGGATGCTCGAGAGGCCAGAATTGGAGGAGTGCAGAGATCCCAAGAGGGTAGGAGGGCTGGAGGAGGTTACAGAGATAGGGAGGAGCGAGGAGGCCATGGAGGGATTTGAAAAGAAGGATGAGAATAGTACAACCAGGTGGACAGGCGAGGGGATGTTTTTTGCTTTTCTATCTCCTCTGAAAGTTGGCAATTCCAACAATGTAGCACTTGGCTCAGGGCAGCATTGAAACATCGACCTAAAAGCAGCTTATACAACCTATAACCTCCTGACTCCAAGGTCCAAGGCACTCAGTTCTGTCTCGAGCAAAAGCAATTTTCTACTTTGGACAAAGGTCACCGACAAACCCAAGTGCTGAACTGTCGAGAAGAAAAAAAGCAGTAATGTGGGGAAATTGTGGAGAAGTAGCAAAATTGATTCTGCTTTCAAAAGGCCCCGTGACTATAGTTTTTATTTTCCGTCTGTCGCTCTGTGCAAACTGTTCTTGTACCCGATTTCACTGTACATATTTGAACACTGTAATACTTTGTGTGTATTTGCAGTTAAAAATTGTTACTTTTACATTACATTGTATTGTAAAAGAGGGATTTTCACCCTTCCCCCAGTTCCTTGGACACGCTGTAGGTTTTTCATCTGCAGCTCAAATAAACAAAATCCAGAGGCAACATGAGCAAAACTAATGTTCACGCAGCGAGTTGCTGTGATCTGGAACGCGCTGCCTGAAAAGATGGTGGAAGCAGATTCAATAGTAACTTTCATAAGCGAGTTGGGTAAATACTTTGGCCTGGGGTTAATGCTTTGGGCGCGATGGGTCATCACAGCACCAACCGTGCCAGTTTTGCCAAGACTTTTCATTTCTGGCTGGAGTTTCTGCTCAGACTCATTCACGCATCGCCACACTTAAAAAAAAACTGCCATGAAACCGCCACAAGAATTCTTGCTTTTAAAAAAAAATCTTCCTTGATATATGTAAGGGTGGAATGAGTTTATCACAAAGGAAGACCATTTCAAATCAGCGTGTCTCTAGGCCAACGTATCTGTATGCATCCTATTCCCTTTCTGAAAATCAGTGTGTCTAGTCTACCGCCTGTGAGTAACATGCTTTTAAATAACTGAAAATGACTTTAACACGACTATACAGAGTAGTTATATTGGGGTACAGTAATCAGTTACTTAATAAAATTTAAAACATTCCTATTAGGGTCTTTCCGGCCCCCAAAAACTGGCTTAATTTTAAAAGCCTCCTTGTAGGCTCCAAACAGGCACAATTAGCAGAAATTTGCCACGGTGATCAATTCAGTCTGGGGGGCGGGACCAGTTCTGCGGGCTTCCAGAGCATTTATTTTTTAAACTAGTGCAAAAGAAGACGGAAACGCGATTTCCCTTTGAAATTCCGCCGTCCTTTGTGCTGGTTTGGCTGATTTTGAGAAGATTGCACTGTGAAAACCAGCGCAATCGAGTGGAAACTCCGGGCCTGTGGCGGGAAATAATTTGCAGGGTTGTGGGGAGAAAGGGCAGGAGACGAATTGGATAGCTGTACCAAAGAACTAGCATTGTATGGATGGACTGAATGGCCTTCCTCTCTGCCATACCTATTTATGAATCAGTGCCTGCTGTTTCCTGTGCTGTTAAAGGTCCCACAACAGCTGTCTGGAAATCTCCCATCTACTTGTTTTAATTCCCCCTTCCCTTGTGAGGTTGGGTTGGGTGGGGTGGTTTCGTTTGTCGGCAAGGTCCTGCAGTAGTTCCAGAATAAGAAAGCTAAGCAGCCTGAGAGAGGGAGCCTGTGTCCGTTATTGTTTCAACGTGCTATGGATGCTAAGGAAATCAAGGAGTATGGGGATAGGGCAGGAAAGTGGAGTTGAGTTTTTTTAACTTATTTGTTCCTGGGATGTGGGCATCGCTGGCTAGACCAGCATTTATTGCCCATCCCTAATTGCCCTTGAGGAGGCGGTGGTGAGCTGCCTTCTTGAACCCCTGCAGTCCATTTGGGGTAGGTACACCCACAGTGCTGTTAGGAAGAGAGTTCCAGGATTTTGACCCAGCGACAGTGAAGGAACGGCGATATAGTTCCAAGTCAGGATGGTGTGTGACTTGGAGGGGAACTTGCAGGTGGTGATGTTCCCATGTATTTGCTGCCCTTGTCATTCTAGTTGGTAGAGGTCCCGGGTTTGGAAGGTGCTGTCTAAGGAGCCTTGGCGAGTTGCTGCAGTGCATCTTGTATATAGTACACACTGCTGCCACTGTGCGCCGGTGGTGGAGGGAGTGAATGTTGAAGGTGGTGGACAGGGTGCCAATCAAATGGGCTGCTTTGTCTTGGATGGTGTTGAGCTTCTTGAGCTGCTGTTGGAGCTGCACCCATCCAGGCAAGTGGAGAGTATTCCATCACACTCCTGACTTGTGCCTTGTAGATGGTGGTCAGGCATTGGGGTGTCAGGAGGTGAGTTACTCACTGCAGAATTCCCAGCCTCTGACCTGCTCTTATAGGCACAGTATTTATGTGGCTGCTCCAGTTCAGTTTCTGGTCAATGGTAACACACAAGTGGCGGCGCAGTGGTTAGCACCGCAGCCTCACAGCTCCAGGGACCCAGGTTCGATTCTGGGTACTGCCTGTGCGGAGTTTGCAAGTTCTCCCTGTGTCTGCGTGGGTTTTCGCCGGGTGCTCAGGTTTCCTCCCACATCCAAAGACTTGCAAGTGATAGGAAAATTGGCTGTTGTAAATTGCCCCTAGTATAGGTAGGTGATAGGGAATATGGGATTACTGTAGGGTTAGTATAAATGGGCGGTTGTTGGTCGGTACAGACTCAGTGGGCCGAAGGGCCTGTTTCAGTGTTGTATCTCTAAATAAAATAAAAAAATAAAAAAATGTTGATGATGGGGGGTTCAGCGATGGTAATGCTATTGAACATCAAGGGGAGATGGTTAGATTCTCTCTTGTTGGAGATGGTCATTGCCTGGCACTTATGTAGCGCGAATGTTACTTGCCACTTATCAGTCCAAGCCTGGATATTGTCCAGGTCTTGCTGCATTTCTACACGGACTGCTTCAGTATCTGAGGAGTCACGAATGATGCTGATCATTGTGCAATCATCAGCGAACATCCCCACTTCTGACCTTATGATTGAAGGAAGGTCATTGATGAAGATGGTTGAGCCTATGACACTACCCTGAGGAACTCTTGCGGTGATGTCCTGGAGCTCAGATGATCGACCTCCAACAATTTTTATCTTCAACTGCTTATTCTTCCCTTTTGAAAGATGCAATTGAATCTCAGGCTGTGCGGTCCAGATACTAACCACTCACTGTGTAAAAATTGTTCACTCATGTCGCCTTTGGTTCTTTTGTTATATATCTTAAATCAGTGTCCTCTGGTTCTTGAATCTTCCGCCAATGGGAACAGTTTCTCTCTACTCTGTCCAGACCCCTCACGATTTTGAACAGCTCTGTCAAATCTCCTGTCAACCTTCTCTTCAAGGAGAACAGACCTGGCTTCTCCAATCTATCCACGTAACTGAAGTTCCTCATCCCTGGAACCATTCTCATGAATCCTTTCTGCATCCTTTCCAAAGTCTTCACGTCCTCCCTAAATTGCGATGCCCAGAATTGGACACAATTTTCAATCCTGGAACCATTCTCGTACATCTAACCCCTCTCCCTCGCTCTCGCTCTCATTGTAGCTACACCCTGACTAAGAGTGCAGACGTACGACAGCGGCCGCCTCAAGTGCGGTTTGAAATGAGCTGAAATAGACATAGGTGCCTCACGCCAACTCTCGGACTTCCACTCCGTGCCTTCTCTGGTGGTGTAGCTGAAATCGGAGGGTGGGTGGGCACGTGTTGAGACCAACGGTACATGGACCTCCTCACTTCTCAAACGTTTAAGAAAAGGAAGGATTTTAATTTTTCCCCTCCGCATTACTCTTTCGGTAAATGTGCAGCTCTTAATTTAATGAGAACATCTTTACAGAAAAGGTACATTGACAGACTCAGTAAATTCCCACTGGGAGCACTGCAGTGTGTTGCAGAGTAAACTCTGTTGATCAAGACTATTAGTGGAAGTTATTTGATTTGAAGAGAGCGATAAAGATGGGATTGAAGCAGTTGGGGTATGATACAAAAGCATATGAACATGTGTAATTCTTTACAAATGTTCCAAGTTTCTAGCCCTTTTACATTGCATTCTAGCCATCTGATTGATCTGCAGTTATCGTGTGTAATGCAGGAGCCATTACAATCCTCATTTGTTAACCTCACCTGTTAATTTTTGTCCACAGCGGCGATGATCACTATTACACCTCACTCTGCCTTCAGCTGCCTGGTCCCTAAGCTCTGGAACTCCCTCCCTAAATCTCTTCATCTCCCTCTCCGCCTCTCCGTCATCCTTGAACACACTCCTGAAAAATGATCAGCCACGATCTAATTGAATGGCGGAGCAGGCTCGATGGGCTGAATGGCCTACTCCTCCTATGTTCCTATTTACCTCTTGGACCTAGCTAATATTTCCTTGTGTGATTCGGTCATAGAGTTATACAGCACAGAAACCGGCCCTTTGGCCCATCATGTCTGTGCCGACCATCAAGCAACCATCTAATCTAATCCCATTTTCACGCACTTGGCCCATAGCCTTGTATGCTATGACATTTCAAGTGCTCATCTAAATACTTCTTAAATGTTGTGAGGGTTCCTGCCTCTACCACCCCTTCAGGCAGTGAGATCCAGATTCCGACCACCCTCTGGGTGAAAAATGTTTTCCTCAAATCCCGTCCAAACCTCTTGCCCCTTACCCTGAATCTATGCCCGGTGTCAAATTTTGTTTGGTGATGCTCCTGTGAAGCACCTTATATATCAACGACAATTAGCATTTATATCTCACCATTAGTGTAGTCAAACGTATCATGAAATCTTATTTATCCGTGTTTAAGAGCCCGCTAAACCATTGGGAAATCTCCATTAACTGAAGGGTTTCACTTTCCTGGTACAGAGAGCACCCTGTCCTTGTTCCAGAATCTACAGGCACAAATTGGCTGAGGAAATGTGTTGTCATGTCACCTGTCAACTCAGTGGGTAGGTCCTGTCACCTCTGAGTCAGAAGGTTGTGGGGTTCAAGTCCCACTCCAGAAACATGAGTGTAGAAACCTAAGCTGACACTCCAGTGCAGTACTGAGGGAGTGCTGCGGTGTCGGAGACGCCGTCTTTCAGATGAGATGTTAAACCGGGGCCCCATCTTCCCGCTCAGGTGGACATAAAAGATAATGTGAAGAAGAGCAGGGGTATTACCTATCTCATTGCTGTTTGTGGGAGCTTGCTGTGCACAAATTGGCTGCCACGTTTCCTACAAAACAACAGTGAATACACTTCAAAAGTATATCATTGGCTGTTGAGTGCTTTGGGGTGTCCTGTGGTCATGAAAAGTACTATATAAATGCAAGTCATTTCTTTTTGAGTATGTATTCAGAGCAATTTAATGAGGCTCCCTTGGAAGAGCCATGCTTTGCAAATTTAGGCGGGCAATGCCACTTAACTATTTGGGCTGGGCACGTTTTGAATTTCCAATCTGTGCTACTGACGTGCAAGACTGCTCACCTGGTGTAAAACTCAGAGTAGGCCCTCTGGTATGTGTATAGCAATGGAACCTGTTCTTGTGATTAGGCCTGGTGTGCGCAACAAAGCAGTGCCCAGTCCTTGATGCCCTGAGGGCGCTAAGAGTCCGATGAAGGATTGCAGCACCTACACTCTCAAACCAAATCGTTAGTTTGAGTCCGTTCCTCATCGGCTGTTCAGTTCTTTCATAGATAATCGTATTCACAAATCTTTCTGCGTGGGTTCGTTAATTATATAGAATTTACAGTGCAGAAACAGGCCATTCGGCCCACCTAGTCTGTGCTGGTGTTTATGCTCCACACGAGCCTCCTCCTAGCCCTCTTTATCTCCCCCTATTAGCATATCCTTCTGTTCCTTTCTCCCTCGCATATTTATCTGGCTTCCCCCTAAATGCATCTATACATTTCATCGCAACCATTCCATACAGTAGCGAGCTCCACATTCTAACCACTCTCTGGGTAAAGAAGTTATCAATTACCTTATTAATTCTTATTAATTAATTCTTATTAATGAGACCTAAACATGCCCGTGACTTTCCCACTGCCTTTCCAGGGTGACGATCGCATTTCTCAAAAGCAAAATTCTGCGGGCGCTGGAAATCTGACAGAAAGGGAGAAAATGCTGGAAATACTCAGCAGGTCTAGCAGTGTCTGCACAGAGAGAAACAGAGTTAATATTTCAGATCATTGACCTTGCATCAGAACTGGAAAATCTTAGACATGTAACATGTTTTCAGCAAGTACAGAGGCTGGGATAAAGGGGGGAGACGAGGAAAGAACAAAAGGGAAGGTCTAATAGGGGGCAAGGCAGGAACGATTAAATGACAGAAGGGATGATCACTGAATTGTTACAGTGCAGAAGCTGTCCATTCGGCCCATCGTTTCTGCACCAGCTCTCCGAAAGAGCAATTCCCTCAGTACCATTCCCCCGCCTTCTCCCCGTAACCCTGCACATTCTTCCTACTCAGATAACTGTCTAATTCCCTTTTGAATGCTTCAATTGAACCTACCTCCACCACTTTCTCAGGCAGTGCATTCCAGACCTTAACCACTTGCTTCATGAAAAAGTTTTTCCTCGTGTCACTTTTGCTTCTCTTATCAAATACTTTAAATGTGTGCCCTCTCGTTCTCGATCCTTTCACCAGTGGGAACAGTTTCTGTCTATCTACTTTGTCCAGACGCCTCATGATTTTGTAATACAACAAGTAAAGAAACAAAAGATGGGTCGAGGGGAAGTGTAAATGACAACAGCAGATCATCACCAAAGGCTGCTATCTGAAAAAAACGGCACATGGAATTGTTGAACTCAGTGTTGAGCCTGGAAGGCTTTAAAGTGCTGAATTGAAAGGTGGGGTGCTTTTCCTCAAGCGTACGTTAAGTTTCATTGGAACAGTGTTGGAGGCCAAGGGCAGAGAGTGGGACAGAGAATTAAGAGGACAGGCGACCGGAAGCTCAGGGTCAAGCTTGCGGACTGAGCGGAGGTGTTCTGCGAAGAGGTCCACCAATCTACGTTTAGCCTCCCCACTGTAGAGGAGACTGCATCGTGAGCAGTTGACTAAATTGAAAGAAGTACAAGTAAATCTCTGTTTCACCTGGTTGTAGTTTCTGGTGCCTTGGACAGTGAGAAGGGAGGAGATAGGTGTTGTATCTCCTGTGCTTGCATGGGAAGGGGGTGGGGATGTTGGGGGTGATTGAGGAGTGGACCCAGGGAATCACAGAGGGAATATGTTTCTCATGTTACTAGTGTTTATTTTTGGATGGGCACTAGATTTCAATTTGTGTCGCTACAGAGAACATGCTGGGTGTCTAAAAATAAATGTTAAATGTTCTGAGCAACACTCTGTTCCACTGCAGAGCTAAAGAGTTGAGAAAGGCATGAAAACTGTCCAAGGGAAAAAAACTCCAACGTGGCTCGGACTGTTCAAGTTATGATAAAGTGGGAGCATGTATGAAGTAGCTGGCAGGAGCCGAATGGCCGACTTGTATGCTGTATAATTCTATGAACTGGAAAGTTATGAAGAATAATTGTTCAGGTTAAGAAATTTAAAAATGGAATTGGAGACCATGAGGGCTGAGATATGGAACTCAGAAAGGCCCCAGGTGTTGAGTAAGCTGACCTCAGGTGGGACAATAACAATATGCATTTATATAGCAGCTTTAACAGAGTAAAATGTTCCAAGGTGCTTCATAGGACTGTTATTAAACAAACCTTAACACTAAGCCACATGAGGAGATATTAGGACAGGTAACCAAAAGCTTGGTCAAACAGGTAGGTTTTAAGGGGTGTCTTAAAGGAGGAGAGAGGTGGAGAGGTTCGGGGTGGGGGGTGGATTCCAGAGCTTAGGGCCCTGGCAGCTGAAGGCACAGCCACCAATGGTGGGGGGCGAGTAAAGTTGGGGATGCTGAAGGGTTCAGAATTGGAGGAGCAGAGAGATCTCGGAGGGGTTGTAGGGCTGGAGGAAAATCTGTTAAAGGGAAGTAAATGTTGAGAGTGAGTCTTCACTGGGACTCTTGTACTTGCCTAGCAGTGTAGACAAGTCTACAGGAACAGTGTAGACAAGTCTAGGGGAAGTTTGCACACACACCCCTTTAGTGTAGTTTGTGGAAACTAGAAAAGGGAGAGGAAAAGTGAGAAACTGACGGATGCTTTTCTCCCTCCCATTCTGGAAAATAGTGTGCAGCATAGAAACAGGCCATTCAATCCAGCTGGTCTGTGTTGGTGTTTGTGCTCCACAGAAACCTCCTCCCATCCCTCTTCATCTCACCCTATCAACATAACCTTCTATTCCTTTCTCCCTCGTGTGTTTATCTAGTTTCCCCTTAGACGTATCCATGTTATTTGCCTCAACTATTCCCTGTGGTAGAGAATTCCAATTTCTCACTACTCTCTGGGTAAAGATCTTTCTTTTGAATTCCCTATTGGATTTATTAGTGACTGTCACACTTATTGGCTCTAGTTTTGGTTTCCCGCATAAGCAGGACTATCTCTTATAAAACCCCTTCATAATCTTTTAGTCCTTTATTGGGTCACCATTAACCTAATCTTTTTTTTTTAAAAAGAGCCACAGTCTGTTCAATCTTTCCTCGGTTCTGGATTCATTCTCGTAAATCTTTTTTGCACCTTTTCCATTGCCTCTGTGATCTTTTATATTATTAGTTCTTAAGTATCTTGACTATAACTTCATAGCGAGCACTGTTATGCCGTAATGTTATGCAGGTGGGGATAATGGGAAAGCTACGAATTTGGCCAGTCAGACGTCAGGGCCTGGAGTTGATGGTCATGAGGTGTGGCCCCGCGACAGAGCATGTGAATGACGGGAGTCCCTCCCCAGCACTAACAAATCTTTGCTTTGGTTCTTTCTGCACAGCACAATGGCAAGGCCAAGACAGAACGCTACAAGAAGGCTTTCTCGGAATCTTTTGAGCAGCCTCCAATATATGTTCCTGTCCTCACTTACATGGGCTATGGGATTGTAACCTTGTTTGGGTATTTAAGAGACTTCCTGCGTTCCTGGGGTCTTGAGAAATGTCACGCAGCTCAGGAGAGGAAAGAGCAAAAGGTATGCTTGTCTCATTCTTATGCGAAGCTGAATGTAAACATTTAGTGCAACAGCGAACATGGTTTTAAATGCATTTGTCAATGCTGACTTGACTTTTGTGTGTTCTCCAAATTTCCGTTTGATTTTTTGTTCTTCCTTTAAACCTGCTTTTTCTGAAAGTGATGATTAATACTGCATGTTGTTTTAACCAAGCTGCACCTCGTGCGTACTTCACCCGAGAGGCCGTTTCTTCATTTTTAGTGAACCCAGGTAGACATTGTTGGGGGACTATTCGACTAGGAGAGGGACCAAAATAACCCTGCCGAGCCTCGCACAAAGAAAAAGTGCATTCGTAGAGCGCCTTTTACATCCTCAGTCTTCCTTTTAGTGTTTTTTTTCATTCAGCATTTTTGCTCAGTCCTGTGACGTGTATCTACTCTTCTACTTTAAACCTCATCGGTGATTAGAGTCTTGTAACTTGTTTTATCCAATACCTCAATATTCTCGAGGGCCAGGGAGTCATGGTGGTACTGTGTACCATTACTGTAGCCTGCTATGCCACAGATTGATTGAATGTAAGATCGCCGCCACATTTGTCTACAACAAATTGCATTTATGTAGCGCCATTGGCGTGGAAAAACAGCCCAAGTCACTTCACAGCAGTGATTATCAAGCAGAATTTGACACTAAAC
The DNA here is from genome assembly GCF_036365525.1 of Heterodontus francisci. Lineage (NCBI taxonomy): Eukaryota > Metazoa > Chordata > Chondrichthyes > Heterodontiformes > Heterodontidae > Heterodontus > Heterodontus francisci. The sequence continues at coordinate 21,453 of NW_027140517.1, forward strand.
CACATCCGAAAATATTAGGACAGGTGACCAAAAGCTTGGTCAAAGAGTTAGGTTTTAAGGAGCATCTTAAAGGAGAAGAGAGAGGTAGAGAAATGGAGAAATTTAGGAAGGCAATTCCAGAGCTTAGGGCCTAGGCAGCTGAAAGCATGGTCACCAGTGATTTTTTTTGTTCTTGGGATGTGAGCGTCGCTGGCTATGCCGGCATTTATTACCCATCCTTAGTTGCCCTTGAGAAGGTGGTGGTGAGCTGCCTTCTTGAACCGCTGCTGTCTTTGGGGTGTAGGTACACCCACAGTGCTCTCGGGAAGGGAGTTCCAGGATTTTGACCCAGCGACAGTGAAGGAACGGCGGTTATAGTTAAAAGTCAGGATGGTGTGTGACTTGGAGGGGAACTTGCAGATGTGTTCCCATGCATTTGCTGCCCTTGTCCTTCTAGGTGGTAGAGATCACGGGTTTGGAAGGTGCTGTCGAAGGAGCCTTGGCGAGTTGCAGCAGTGCATTTTGTAGATGGTACACACTGCTGCCACTGTGCGTCGATGGAAGTGAATGTTTCAGGTGGTGGATGTGGTGCCGATCTAGCAGGTTGCTTTGTTCTGGATGGATTGATTGAAATCGGAGATGCTCAATTGAGGCCTGAATTGGAGGAGCGCAGATATCTTGGAGGGTTGCAGGGCTGGAGAAGGCTTCAGAGATGGGGAGGGATTTCAAAACAAGGATGAGAATTTTAAAATCGAGGCATCCCTGGACCGGGAGTGAATCAGTGAGCACAGGAGGCGATGGGTGAACGGGACTTGGTGCCAATTGGGATACAGGTAGCAGAGTTTTGGATAAGTTGACAGTTAAGCAGCCTTATGATCAAGGAGAAGCAATCTTCAGGCCAGGCATTCACTGCAGAGAATGAGAGGAGATTAGAGGGTAGATCCCCCAGCCGTTTAACAGGCATGGCCTGGTAATAGCTGAGCATTGACAGAGGTGACAGAGGCTGGTCATCTGACTGCCTCACAATTAAAGTCACACTCAGAAGAAAAGTAAAACTGAGTGAATTTCCTCCTTTTAGTGATGATCCGTCGAGATTACATTATAGAAAGAGCAAATAATGATAAAATGCTGTCACTAAAATAGTAAGTAAACTTCTTAATTTGTCACTTATTTGTTGTATTGAAAGTGCATCATCATTGTGAAACTGTTAAAGGGACACAGTCATCGTAAACTGTTAAAGGGGTAATGTCGACTCAAAATCATGTTAAAAGGGGCACAATCAGTGTGAATCCAATTTTAAAGGAGCACTGTCATCACGAAATCTTAACATTGAAATTACATAGATTTAAATAGAATTAAAGGATAACTATTATCCTATAACTATATTAAAGGGACTCTGCCATTGTGAAACCATCTTTAAGTTCTCCCCAGTGTCCAGGCTAACCTTCACCCCCTCAATCAACATCAAAAAAACAAGTTATCTGGTTATTTATCTCAGTCCTGATTATGGAAACTTGCTAAGTACAAGGTGGCAGTTGTATATCCGAAGATAACAGTGACTATAAAAGTGCTTCATTGGCTGTAAAGCACTTTGGGATGGACTGAGGCCCTGATAGGTGCTATATAAATGCAAATTTACTCCTCTTTCTAAAAGGGCACTCTCGTGAAACCATGCTAATGGGACACTTATCATGAAACTAGAGCCCATCGATACAAGATAGTAACCAAGGAATCCAATAGGGAATTCAGAAGAAACTTCTTTACCCAGAGAGTGGTGAGAATGTGGAACTTGCTACCACAGGGAGTGGTTGAGGGGAAGATTATAGATGCATTTAAGTGGAAGCTGGATAAACACCTGAGGGAGAAAGAAATAGAGGAATAAAGGCTTACGTTGATCAGAGTTAGGTGGAGGAATGTTCCGAATCCCACCCTCATGTTCCCTCCAGAGCTTGCTTGAATGCTTCCCGCCCTTTGCCATGCTCTGTCATTCTCTGCTTGAATGCTTCCCTTTCCCGTTGACCTGTTACAGCTGCCCCTTATTGTTTGGACTTGCTTCCTACTCCTGACCTGGAGCATTATATGGTGACAGCTCTCCTGACCACACCAGGGTCCTGTTGATGAAAACACACTCTGCTTTTCGTGTTAACGTTTTATGAAACAAAAATCTGCAGGGCTGTGGGGAAAGGGCAGGGAGTGGGATTAATTGGATAGTTCTTTCAAAGAGCCAGCAAGGGTACGATGGACAGAACAGCCTCCTGTGCTGTATCATTCTCTGATTCAGTGAATGCATTAAAAAGTTATAGTTTAGTTTAGAGATACAGCACTGAAACAGGCCCTTCGGCCCACCGAGTCTGTGCTGACCATCAACCACCCATTTATACTAATCCTACACTAATCCCATATTCCTATCACATCCCCACCTGTCCCTATATATTTCCCTACCACCTACCTATACTGGGGGCAATTTATAATGGCCAATTAAGCTATCAACCTGCAAGTCTTTGGCATGTGGGAGGAAACCGGAGCACCCGGAGGAAACCCACGCAGACACAGGGAGAACTTGCAAACTCCGCACAGGCAGTACCCAGAATCGAACCCGGGTCCCTGGAGCTGTGAGGCTGCGGTGCTAACCACTGCGCCGCCCTACACCTACACACCTACAGAATGAGTGTAATTATTGAGATCAGATGCCCAATAATGGTGTCTATTACTCAGTTTTTAATTACCAATCAGAAATGCAATTAACCAGCTATGGATTCCTAATTTGACATAAATGACACCGAACCGAGTTATTTACATTTCTTAATCCAAGTGATTGGATCCTTCAAATTTCTTTGGGTGCAAAAGAATGACTTTTAATTATCAGGTGCTTACTGCATATACTTTTCACATAGCTGATGTTTTAAAAGTTTTATTTTTTCCTCAAGCTCACTATCTTTCAATAAAACTGTGCAGTTAATATATTTTACATTCCTCTCTGCTACTTTGATATCTGCTCTTTCAAAATCAAGTGTTTGTTTTAAATGTAATCATAATGAAGCCTCTATTGCACAGAATTTAGAAGAATGAGAGGTGATCTCACTGAGACATAGAAAATTCTTAAGGAGTTTGACAGGGTAGATGCAAGAGGCCGTTTCCCTCTGGAGAGAGTGTCTAGAATCGGGGACACAGTCTCAGAATAAAGCAGTGGCCATTTATGACTGAGATGAGGAGAAATTTCTTCACTCTAAGGGTTGTGAATCTTTGGAATTCGCTACCCCAGAGAGATGTGGATGCTCAGTCTTTGAGGGTATTCAGATCAGAGATTTTTGGAGACTAAGGGAAGGGGCGGAGAGAGGGGGGGGGAAGAAACGAGAGGGGGTGGGAGGAAAGAGAGAAGAAGGCAGAGAGTGAGGGATAAAGAGGGAGAGAAGAGAGAGAGGGAAAGAGAGAGGCGTGCATTTTATAGCCCAAGTGGCTGTGGGGATAGCGCAGGCAAGTGGAATTGAGGTAGATCGACCATGAGCTTAGTGAATGGCAGAGCAGGCGCGAGGGGCCGAATGGCCTTCTCCTACTCCTATTGCTTCTGTTCTTCCAATGCATTCACCTATCCCCAGAAGTTCCACTATGTTGATTTTGAATTGTGTGGATTATGAGCAGCAGCACAGAGCAGTTGGCCGAATGGCCTGTTTCTGTGCTGAATATTCTGTAATTCTGTGTGAGCACCAGATCCCAATAGACGACGACATTTTACTGCCCTTTGGCGTGAGGACAGTAAAATATTCATTTAGGAGCAGGTGGTTAGAGAGATTATTGAGGAGGTTCCACAGGCTACTGCACTTGTGTGAATCAACCAAAGGTGAGGGTAACATTACAACAGTGACTACGCCTCAGAAGCACTTCATTGGCTTGAAAGCATTTTGGGATATTATGAAATTCACTATATAAATGCCAGACTTTCTTTCCTATCTCATGTTTTATCTTTTTCAACATTAGTAGCTTCATGCCCTTGGGCTATAAAATGCAAGCCTCTCTTTTTCCCGTTCTTTCTCGTACCTTCTCTTTCTCTCTCTGTTTCCTGCCCCTCCCCCTCGCTCTTTCCCTCCCCAACCCCCGCTCCTGCCCCAACCCCCCTATCATTCTACCGTTACTGCTGAAGTTAACAAACCACCTAAGCCCCAGAATTCCTCTTTTCTGGAGGTGTATTCATGTCACATTGTTGATGGCAGAGGAGAAATTTGACGCAGGGCCCAGTTATGTTGGATCTCCACCATGGGACTGAAGCTATGATCTGCAGGAAGGGAAGTTGAGTGTCTCTGTGTCTGCCTGGGCCCGGGACTCTGAAATTCCATCCCCAAACCTCTCCACCTCTCTACCTCTCTTTCCTCCTTTAAAACGCTCCTTAAAGCCTACCTTTTTGACCAAGCTTTTGGTCACCTGTCCTAATATCTCCTTATGTAGCTCAGTGTCAAATTTTGTTTGATAACACACCTATGAAGCGCCTTGGGACCTTTTTAAAGGTGCTATATAAATGCATGTTGTTGCCCGTTCTATGTCTGTCGCAGACCGAGTTGGGACTGTCACAATTACATCATCTGCAGGAAATCCCGCCTCTCTTGCCCCCAATGTTGTATTCTCGCAGGTGGTCAAAGGTGGCGGGATCTGACCCTGTTGAAAGTAGGACTGCTAATCAGGAGGCTTTGTAGAATTTTTCCTGTGATCGTCTAGCCAGCACGAGGGCTGTCCTTTATATCTAGAGGAATAGAATACCAGCGGGGTAGGATCATGCTTTAGCTATACAAAGCCCTGGTTAGACCACAGCTGGTGTTACTGTGAGCAGTTCAGGGCACCACACCTTAGAAAGGATATATTGGCCTTGGAGGGAGTGCCGTGTAGATTTACCAGAATGATAGCTGCACTACAAGGGTTAAACAACAAGAAGAGATTACACAAACTAGGGTTGTATTCTCTGGAATTTAGAAGGTTAAGGGAGGATTTGATCAAAGTTTTCAAGATATTCAGGGGACCAAATACAGTAGATAGACAGAAACTATTTCCGCTAGTTGAGTCTGAGACTAGGGGGTATAGTCTTAAAAATTGGAGCCAGAACTTTCAGGAGTGAAATTCGGAAACACTTCCTCACACACACTATGGTGGAATTTTGGAATCCTCTTCTGCAAAAGACAGTTGATGCTGGATCAGTTGTAAATTTTAAAACTCAGATTGTTCGATTTTTTTTTTGTTATCCAAAGATATTGCCCCAGTGTCATCACTCCCAAAATCTCACAAAAGTGCTCCTTTTTTTTTTTTAAAAGAGGGGCACAACTAATAGAAACCCAAATTATAAAAACATAGGATGCTTAACAAATTCAACAATAACGTTGCCACATGTGCCAACTATTCATTTCCGGTGGACATCACTTGCGGAAGACCTTCACTGTACTCCCTCTCCAGAGTCACCCATCCTTAGGTGTGTATGGTAAGAGTGTAAGAAATAGGAGCAGGAGTAGGCCATTCAGCCCTTCGAGCCTGCTCCGCCATTCAACAAGATAGTACCCTTGGCACCCAGAAATCTATCGATCTCAGTCTTGAATATACTCAACGACTAAGCATCCACAGTCATCTGGGGTAGAGAATTCCAAAGATAATCCATCCCTTGGGAGTTGGTTGCTTTTGATTTAGCCTGGGCCTTCCTAATGAGAGAAGTTGTTATGTGCCACAGTTACATCATGGTCTCATGCTGAGTGATACCCGGCCATAATGAAAATCAGTGCTTCTTCTGACATCATTGATACTGATTTCAAGAGCAGAATCTAAGAGTTCAAGTACTGTAGGCCGTCACGGGAAGCCTGCATAGAAAAGAGGAAGAATGATTCACCTGTGCCTGAACCGTTTTGTGTGGTTTTTACAGTAGGGCGCACCAGTACACAAAGTCAAGCACGCTAGAGCTTAGAGACCCTGACTCCAGACTGGCAGCAGCTGGCAATCAGCTGGCACACTGATTATTCGTATAAAAGTTCAATGTGTGCTCAGAAAATGAAGTTTGTACAGTACAAGTGGAATTCCATGTTTACTATCTCAGTAAGTAGCTGCATCGCGAAAAATCTCCAGCAAAGGTTGTGCTTAATAGAAACAGCGGAATGCATTTTAATAACCTGATGCTTCCTCCACATTTTGATTTGATAGGGGTGTTTAAAATCATGAAGAGTTTAGATAGAGTAAATAAAGGGAAACGGTTTCCAGTGGCTGAAGGGCCAATAACCAAAAGGCGCAGATTTAAGGTGATTGGCAAAAGAGGTGACACGAGGAAAAACGTTTTTTATGCAGCGAGTGTTTAGGAGATAGAGCGGTGGAGACAGATTCGATAGCAACCTTCAAAAAGGAATTGGAAAAATACTTGAAGGAGAAAAAAAATTTGCAGGGATACGGGGAGCGAGCAGGGGAGTGGGACTAACTGGAGTGCTCTTCAAAACAACTGGTGCAGACTCGATGGGCCGAATGGCCTCCTGTGCTGTGCTATTCTATGATTTGCACTCAGGTACGCCCATAATCTGGGCACAAACCAATTCAGTGGATGAAAAGATGGCAGAATTTTCAGCATGGGTGAGTTCTATGCGTAATTGCTAAAAGCCCAAGTTTCCTCCATCTTTAATGTACGTCCGTCAAACCGAGTATAGATTAGAAATGCTGGCACAGAATAAACGGGCGGAATGGCCTGTTTCTGTGCTGTACATTCTCTGTAATTCTGGGAACGACCAGTATAAAAACTGAGAGGCTGGTGAGTAGTGCCTCAGACTGGAGTGCCACAATATGCTGCGAGGGAGTATAGACTTGTCTGATACTCTCTGCACAGCGAGTTTACACGTTTCTCTCTGGACGTCAAGAGGTCCCTAACAACTAACAACTAGCGGATGCAGAGGAGCACTTAGGCTGAGGGGAGTGTCTGACCTCAAGTCAGTACTTACATCATGGGCGGCACAGTGGCGCAGTGGTTAGCACCACAGCCTCACAGCTCCAGGGACCCGGGTTCGATTCTGGGTACTGCCTGTGCGGAGTTTGCAAGTTCTCCCTGTGACCGCGTGGGTTTTCGCCGGGTGCTCCGGTTTCCTCCCACAGCCAAAGACTTGCAGGTTGATAGGTAAATTGGCCGTTGTAAATTACCCCTAGTGTAGGTAGGGTGGTAGGGAATATGGGATTACTGTAGGGTTAGTATAAATGGGTGGTTGTTGGTCGGCACAGACTCGGTGGGCCGAAGGGCCTGTTTCAGCGCTGTATCAATAAATAAAATAAATGTTAAAATCTCTCTTCAAGAGCGAGTGATTCAATGTGAACCGTGAAGGTAACAAGATGTTTAAGTTGGTGTAGTGCGATTTTATGACTGATGTCAGGAGCAATTTCTCCCGCAAAATAAAAATAATCAATACTCGGAAAGGGACTTGAGATGTGATAGTAGAGGTCATCTAACAAGAACAGCTTGCATTTATAAAGCATCTTTAGCATTTTAAAACATCCCAAGGTACTTCACAAGATGGACTATCAAATAAAATTTGACACCGAGCCACATAAGGAGCTATTAGGGCATTGACCAAATTCTTGGTCTAAAGGGTAGGGTTAGATCAGCATCTTAAAGAAGCGAAGAGAGGTGGAGCGGTTTAGGGAAGGAATTCCAGAACTTGGGACCCAGGCAGCTGAAGGCACGGCCACCAATGGTGGAGTGATTAAAATCAGGGATACTCGAGGCCAGAATTAGAGGAGTGCAGGTATCTTGGAGGGTTGTGGGGCTGGAGGAGATTACAGAGATAGGGAGGGGCGAGGCCATGGAGAGATTTGAAAACAAGGATGAGAATTTTAAAATCGAGGCATTGCTTAACAGGGAGCCAATGTAGGTCAGAGAGCACGTGGGTGATAGGGGAGCAGGACTTGTTGTGAATTAGGACCTGAGCAGTAGAGTTTTGGATGACGTACAGTTTACAGAGGGTAGAAAGCCAGTCAGGAGTGTGTAGGGATAGTCATCCACAGTAATTGGTTGCTGTGCTGAGAGGGTGTGTTTAAGTTTTTCTTCTCTGAACAGAAGCGTTTCCTTGCCTGCACTAATCTTGTGGTTAACAGTGAAGATTCTGTTGTATGAGCGAGGCAGGAATGTTGAATTTCAGGTTTGTAGCAGTAATGTGCCCTAGTTCCCCAGGGCCTAGGCTATATTATTGCCCTGAAATCATTACGTTCCTTTCAATTGAGTGGCAATTTCTGTTAAAAAGAGCAGTTTTACACTGGACAAATACCCCTAACTGTATTCAATGGAGGGACAGTTTAATCTCTGTAAGCACTTCCTATGTGTGTGAAATTTTTCTACACCTAAAGGATAATTGGCAAAGGAACCAGGAGTGAGGTGTGAGCAGACACTTTGTTTTATGCAGTGAGTTGTTGTGATCTGGAATGTGCTGCCTGAAAGGGCGGTGGAAGCAGATTCAATAGTAACTTTCAAAAGGAAAGGGATAAATACTTGCATGGGAAACATTTGCAGGGCTGTGGTGAATGGAATGAATTGGACCTGTCTGCTCTCTCAGGTGGATGTAAAAGATCCCATGGCACTATTTTGAAGACGAGCAGGGGAGTTCTCCCCGGTGTCCTGGTCAATATTTATCCCTTAATCAACATCACTAAAACATATTCACTGGTCATTATAATATTGCTGTCTGTGGGATCTTGCCATGCACAAATTGACAGCCTCGTTTCCTACATTACGAACAGTGACTGCACTTCAAAATGTACTTCAGGGTGATAAAGCTTCAGGACCTTCTGAGGTTGTGAAAGACCGGTAGAAATGCAAGCCTTTCCTTGGCTGTGTACGCCTATTTTGGCATCAACCTCAAAAGAGGGTCCTAATAACAACTTATATAAAAGCAAAATACTGCACATGCTGGAAATCTGAAATAAGAACAAAATGTTGGAGATACCCAACAGGCCAGGCAGCATCTGCGGAGAGAGAAGCAGAGTTAACGTTTCAGGTCTGTGACCTTTCATCACTCCTCTCTCCATTCACACATCCCCACCCCCAATTCTCTTGGTCACTCACCCTTCTCTCCAAATACCTATCTGAGGGCAGCTGCCTGGATTGTGGTGGTTCCAAATTCAATGGACACCCAGGTATTATTCTAAGCTCACCAGTTTCCTGTTAGTGAAGCCCGAGACCACCCATTTCCACCTCGGTAACATCACCCGACTCTGCCCCTGCCTCAACTCATCTGCTGCTGAAACCCTAATTCATGCCTTTATTACCTCCAGACTTGACGATTCCAACGCATACCTGGCTGGTTGTCCATTTTCCACCCTCCATAAACTTGAGGCCAATCCAAAACTCAGCTGCCCGTGTCCTAACTCGCACCAAGTCCTGTTCCCCTATCACCCTCTGCTCACTGACCTACATTGACTCCTGGTCAAGCAATGCCTTGATTTAAACATTCTCATCCTTGTTTTCAAATCCCTCCACGGCCTTGTCCCTCCCTATCTCTGTAATCTCCTCCAGCCCCACAACCCTCTGAGTTATCTGCACTCCTCTAATTCTGTCCACAAGAGAAAGTCTCATGTTCAGTATTAAATTATTCAACAGAAAATGCTGGAAATACTCAGCAGGTCAGGCAGCCAATGTTAGGAGGGAAAAAGAGTTGACATTTCAGATTGATGACCTTTCATCAGGTGGAAAATGTTAGGGATGTGACGGGTTTAAAGCATGTACAGAGGTGGGGAAAGAAAGAGCAAAAGGGAAGATTAGATTAGATTAGAGATACAGCACTGAAACAGGCCCTTCGGCCCACCGAGTCTGTGCCGAACATCAACCACCCATTTATACTAATCCTACACTAATCCCATATTCCTACCAAACATCCCCACCTGTCCCTATATTTCCCTATCACCTACCTATACTAGTGACAATTTATAATGGCCAATTTACCTATCAACCTGCAAGTCTTTTGGCTTGTGGGAGGAAACCGGAGCACCCGGAGGAAACCCACGCAGACACAGGGAGAACTTGCAAACTCCACACAGGCAGTACCCAGAATCGAACCCAGGTCCCTGGAGCTGTGAGGCTGCGGTGCTAACCACTGTGCCACTGTGCCGCCCTTGATAAGTCTTGATAAGGTGGAGGGCAGGAGAGATTAAAGGACAACGGACTGTCTCCTGAAAAAGCAGCCAAGCACCAATGTCATCACTGCAGTCCGAACTGCGTACATGTGCGGAAAGTATTCATCCTGGTGCACGTGCAAAATACACCCGAGCTTTGCCAGCTTGCCAAGACTAACGTGCGCATGCGCGCTAATACGTCATCACGCAAAGGGGCATCAGCCTCCAGCATGAGTTTTGGAAAGCCACCTCAATCTCCGCTTCTCTTCCCTGCTCCCTCACGCCTGCTCGCTGCTCCATCCCGCCCCTCGCTTCACGCCTCGCCGCTAGCACCCTGCTCACTCCCCCTCTCTTCCTCCCTTCCCCCCCCCCCCCCCCCAAACAAACCGCCACTTCTCCAGGCGGCAGGAGGGAACAGTGACCAGTTGGGTGCGGGAAAGAAGGGCCGGATGGAACGGTGAGAAGGCGGGAGTGGGAAACTGAATGTGGTGATTGAGGCGGCGATTGTAGAAGGGAGCGGGGAAGAGAAGCGGCGGCGGGGGGGGGGGTGGGGGGGTGGAGACGGCGATCGTGGCCATTGAGGGGTGAGGGGGTTTGGGTTCAATTCGTTTTTGTGTCAAATTGAGCAGCGCCGTCATTATTACAGGCAGCTGCTGAGACGCTGCAGACAGTGACGTTGCGGTGGATGAGGCTACATTTGCGCATGTGCCAGTACTGCGCCACCTAGTGGTTACGTTGTCAGCAAACAGCCAAAGGGAAAAAGGGATGTTGCTCCAAGACAATAGGGGCTAATGGGCCCATCTTTTGTTTCTTTTCTTGTCCCATTATCACCCCCTTTTGCCTCTCACCATCATCCCTTTTGTCATTCAGTCTCTCCTGCGTTGCACCCTATCACAGACCTTCCCTGTTGTTCCTCCCCTCTCCCCCCTGCCCTTTTCCCAGCCTCTGTACTTGCTTAAAAACCCTGTTATAGCTGTAATTTTTCCCAGTATTGACGGAAGGTCACCAACCTGAAACATTATCTGTTTCTCTCCTCACAGTTGGCTGCCTGACCTGCTGAGTGTTTTCTGTTTCTATTTCAGCTTCTGTAAAATTATTCAGTGCCCCTTCAGAATGATCAATCTCTAGCGAGGTGGGATTCATTCCACGTCGCGCTGTTTAACGGTAAAGATTGCACTGTTTTGGTTTCAGAGCTGCATCTGGGTGATTTGGACATGTCCACCCAAACAGAATTAATTACCAAAATAGAACGTCGTTGAAAACCTGGACAAAATTCTGCCACCTGTTGGGTTGGACAACAAATAGGAGACATTTGTAACCTGTCTGACTAGGGAGGAATGTGGAGCGTGCTCTGACTCGATACCCGACTAGCAGAATTTGTATAAAGGTGGTGACACGAGGGGGAAAAAAAGTTACACAGTGAGTTGTTGTGATCTGGAACGCGCTGCCTGAAAGGGTGCTGGAAGCAGGTTCACTGGTAACTTTCAATAGGGAATCAGATAAATACTTGAAAATAAAAATTTACAGAGCGATGGGGAAAGAGCAGGGGTTTGGGATACATTAGGTTGCACTTCACAAGACACGATGGGCTGAAACATAGGACAGTACAGCACAGAAGGAGGCCATTCGGCCATCAAGTCTGCGCCAGCTCTTGTGAAGAGCAATCCTGTTAGCCCACTCCCCCGCTCCTTCCTCGTGCCCCTGCAATATTTTTCTCCCTCAAGCATTTATCCAATTCCCTTTTGAAGAATGCTGTTGAATCTGTATCCACCAGCCCTATAAGGTAGCGCGTATTCCAAATCCTAACCACTCATTGCATAAAATAAGTTTTTCCTCGTGTCACCTCTGGTTCTTTTGTCAATCACCTTAAATCTGTGCCCTCTGGTTATTGGCACTTCAGCCACTGGAAACAGTTTCCCTTTATTTACTCTATCTAAACTCTTCATGATTTTAAACACCCCTATCAAATCTCCTCTTAGCCTTCTCTGCTGTTAGGAGAACAATCCCAGCTTCTCCAGTCAACCACGTAATAGTGACCCCTCATCCTTGGAACCATTCTAGTAAACCTCTTCTGTAGCCTGTCCAAAGCCTTCACATCCTTCCTACTGTGTGCTGCCCAGAATTGGACACAATACTCCATTTGGGGCCAAGCTAGTGTTTTATATAGGTTAAACTGTTTTTTATATCCAAGACGCTATTTATAAAGCCCATATCAAGACATATGGTTTATTGACTGCTTTGTTAACCTGACCTGCCACCTTCAAAGATTTGTGTAGGAGCACCCCCAGATCTCTCTATTCTTGCACCCGCCATAAAACTGTACCATTTAGCTTGTATAGTCTCTCCTCATTCCTGCTGCCAAAATGTATCAACTCGCATTTTTCCGCATTTAATTTTTTTGCGCCATGTTCCACCTGCCTGTCGATGTCCGTTTCAAAGTCTATCGCTATCTTCTGCACAGTTTACCACACTTCCAAGTTTCGTGTCGTCTTTCTGTGTTGTATTGTTCTATGGTGTGTGGGTAGGGTTTGACCCTGTTTGGGAGCCCAACAAGCTTCAGTTCCACAAGTTTGCAGTCTAGAGCTTAGAAATTATTATTGATGTGTGTTTTTAATGGTACTTGGGGTAAAATCTCAGTTTTGGGGTGACTCTGATGATATTTATCTGTTGCATCAAATCACAGCAAGCAGCTGATGAAAAACCATTTCTGCATCTCAAATTGAAATACCTCTTTGCAGTTTGTGCTCTGCGTGGTTTCAGTCCTGTGTTATTTGATTGTGGACTGACCAGGCGCTGGAGGTTAGCGAACTGTTTGTTGTTCTAAGCCATCAGCAATATGATTTCTCCAAAACAAATGTCAATGTACAGTGATTTTGTTTTACCTCCCTATCTCTGTAATCACCTCCAGCCCCTACAACCCTCCAAGATCTCTGCGCTTCTTCAATTCTGGCCTCTTGAGCATCCCCGATTTTAATCGCTCCACCACTGGCGGCCGTGCCATCAGCTGCCTGGACCCTACGCTCTGGAATTCCCTCCCTAAACCTCTCCACACCTCTCTGCTCCTTTGTGACACCCCCGAAAACCTACCTCTTTGACCAAGCTTTTGCTCGCCTGCCCTATTATCTCCTTACTTGGCTCGGTGTCAAATTTTGTTCTAACGCTCCGGAAAAGCACTTTGGGTTGTGTTACTGCATTAAGGGCGCTCTATAAATACAAGTGGTTGTTGTTGTAAAATACATCATTTGATATTTCACCATGTAGGATTTTGTGCCACTTTACCAAGACTTTGAACATTTCTACAAAAGAAATCTGTACATGAGGGTGCGTGACAACTGGAACCGCCCAATTTGCAGTGTGCCTGGACCTACGTTTGACTTGGTGGAGCGTGTCTCTGATGACTACAACTGGACTTTCAGGTACAATGTGAACATTAGACAGGTGTGACAGTGCAACGCTCCAGCACCAAACCAGAAGTTCATGGGTTCAAGTCCCACTCCAGAGACCTGAGCCCAAAGGCCTAGGTTGACACTTCAGTGAAGTACCAAGGGAGTCCTGCACTGTTGAAGGTGTTGTCTTTCAGGATGAGACGTTAAACCCAAGGGCCCATCTACCCTCTCGGGTGGGAGTAAAAGATATTTAGAAGAAGAACTGGGGAGTTCTCCCCAGTGTTGTGACCAATATTTATGTCTCAACCGACATTATTAAAACAGATCATTTGTATGTGCTGGAGAATTCCACTGAGAAAAAAATCTCCAAAGGTTCTTGTGTCTTGACCATCTGGCCTTTAGGAAAGGTTTCATGGGGCACATATGAAAAATGATGGCCAATTTAAATTGGGAGAAATGTAATTTGTTTCATAAGTGACAGTCATCTTAAAGGACAGTTTTATTAATAGAAGAACATGCTTTAACTATAATCCTAGCATGTTCACCAGTCCCTAGAGCGTCAACTGTGTTGATTTTGAATTGGGAGGAGGCTCATTTTGGATATGAAGGCCTGCACAGACCAGCTGGGCAGAGTGGCCTGTTTCTGTGCTGTATCTCCGATGTGAAGAAAGGAATTTCTGAGGTAATTGCTCATAGAGGGGAAAGCAGAAATAGTGGGACCACCCAGCGGAAGGAAGGAGTGAGTGTGGGGGAGAAATAGTCAAACGGAAAGCAACTGAAATAAAAATGGAACAAATAAAGAGGGTTTTTTTTTAACAAGCGCAACAGGCAGAAACCAAAAACTATAAAATGCTGGAAGGATACAGTAAATCTGGAAAGGGGATGTACTGTTCCTCAGAAACGTTCCAAAAGGTTATCTCGTCTCTCTTCTGATGCTGATGGGCCTGTCTTGTTCTTCGCCAGCGTTTTCTAGATTCATGTCAAGTTTCCAGTGTTATTTACCCCCCTTCTACCTTCCTCTCCCAATTGGTTGGGACCGTCCTCGAGTTTTCCCGGGTTGCGGCCTCCAGTTGCTGGTGCTTCCCTCCCTCCTGCCCGCTGGCCAGGCTGCCAGGCGGGAAACTGATCCAGGTAACCACAAAGGGATGATACGGTTCACACCGTTAAGTAGGGCCTACTGTGCCTCCTGGCCTTGCCACCCCCTCACCCCCACTGCAGATATCAGGCCTGGATTGTCCAAAAGGTCAGTCTTAAAGGCAGGTCTGGAGCTGCACTCAGGCAAAGGATATTGGACCATCCCTGTCGTGCTCTTATGTCTTAACCAGTGCGACCCTGATTATTTGATTTTCTCCCATCTCTTCTGGAGGGCTACCCGGATGAAACCTGAAAACTGTGACTCAGGCCTGGTGTGGATGATGTGGTATCACACTGATGGATTACATAAAATTACCAGTACAGAAACAGGCCATTTGGCCCAACTGGTCTATGCTCCACACGAACCTCCTCCCACCCTGCTTCGCCAAACCTTATCCGCACCTCTGACAGTGCAGCACACCCTCAATACCACACTGCGAGTATCGACCTTGATTTTTGTGCTCAAGTATCTGGAGTGGGTCTCGAACCAACAAACCTCTGACTCAGAGGCTCAAGTGCTACCCACCAAGCCATCCTAGGCAATGGGGACGGGGGTCATTGTGTTCGCTTTTCAGTCAGTGTTTTTGCCAGCGGTCGTTGTGTGACGGGATAAAAGCCTTGTACAGTTGTGTATTTAATCTACAGTTGCTGACTACCATTTATGAGGGTGGCTGCATGTTTATCAGATGGGTAGAACATTATAATAAAGTTGTGTTTCCCGCGGAATAAACCTGCGATGCTTATGCTGCAATTTTAATTGACTTCGTTGCAGGTACACGGGACGGGTAATTAAAGATGTGATTAATATGGGCTCCTACAACTACCTGGGCTTCGCTGAAAACAAAGGAGAGTCCTTGAACTCTGTGGCAGAAGTGACAATGACGTACGGTGCTGGAGTTTGCAGCACCAGGCAGGAAATGGGTATGTAACAGGCTGCGAGTGAGTAAGCAAATATTTACCTTGGCTGCAGTTCTAACTGGATAAGAAGCCGAAGTCAAATGGACAGCACATTGTCTGCATTTTTAAAAAGAATTGTGCATGACATTTGTCGGTCACTG
Organism: Heterodontus francisci; assembly: GCF_036365525.1. Lineage (NCBI taxonomy): Eukaryota > Metazoa > Chordata > Chondrichthyes > Heterodontiformes > Heterodontidae > Heterodontus > Heterodontus francisci. Next base: position 37,108 of record NW_027140517.1, read on the forward strand.
CCCTTCGCTTTGCTTCCTGCGGCAGCTGAAGAAAATACACTTTGCTCTCAGCCACCCGTCCGTAATCAGTAACATCTTTTGTCTTTTGCAACTCAGGCTGTTCTGTCTGGCTCTTGTAATATGTATCTTTAAGCCGCAAAAGAATGACAGACTTGCATTTCTATAGCGCCTTTCACGGCCTCAGGCCGTCCCAAAGTGCTGCACCGCCAGCAAAGCGCTTCTGGAATGTGGTCAGTGTTGTAATGTAGGAAACATGGTGGCCAATTTGTGCACAGCAAGATCCCACAAACAGTAATGTGATAATGACCAGACAATCTGTTGTTTTAGTGTTGTTGATTGAAGGGTAAATACGATAAGCTCATAAGAAATAGGAGCAGGAATAGGCCATACAGCCCCTTGGGCCTTCTCCGCCATTCAATAAGATTGGGGCTGATCTTCTACCTCAATTGCACTTTCCCGCCTTATCCCTTGATTTCCTCAGTATCCAAAAACCTAACGATCTCAGTCTTGTATAAACCCAACAAAGAACACAACTAGCGGCCATCAATATAAGATAGTCACCAAGAAATCAAATAGGGAATTCAGGAGGAACTTCTTCACCCAGAGAGTGGTGAGAATATGGAACTCGCTCAGAATAAGGGTCAGGCCATTTCAGACTGAGATGAGGAATTTTTTCACTCAGAGGTGGTGAATCTCTGGGATTCTCTGCCCCAGAAGGTGGTGGAGATTCAATCGTTGAGCATGTTCAAGACAGAAATCGATGGATCTCCGGATACTAACGACGTCAATGGATATTGGGGATCGCGCGGGAAAGTGGCGTAGAGGCAGATGATCAGCCATGATCTAATTGAATGGCAGAGCAGGCTCGATGGGCTGAATGGCCCATTCCTGCTCTTATGTTCCTTTGCTACTGTAGGGAGTGATTGAGGTGAGTAGTATCGATGCATTTAGGATAAGCTAGATAAACATGAGGGAGAAGGGAATAGCGGGTTACGCAGATAGTCAGATGAAGAAGGATGAGAGAATATTCACATGGAGCATGGACATCAGTGTGGACTGGTTGGGCAGAGTGGCTTTTTTCTGTTCTGTATATTCTGTGTAAATCTATGTTTTTTTATGAAATGAGTTGCCTTAATTTGGCATTTTCATATTGGAAGCTCCCTCATCAGTGAATTAATTTACACCAAGGACATAAGGATTTTAAGATCGGGAGATGGCCAGCGAGCCAGGCCCTTTCTCTTTGGTGATTCTCCATCTCACCAGATTCTCACTACATCCCTCGAGTCCTTCTCTCTCCTCAAACATGCCTATCTCAGGGAATCGAGGGATAGGGTGGGGAATTGGAGTTGAGATAGAAGATCAACTAAGATCATATTGAATGGCAAAGCAGGCTAGAGGGGCCTTATAAGAACATAAGAAATAGGAGCAGGAGTAGGCCATGCAGCCCTTCGAGCCTGCTCCGTTATTCACTAAGGTCCCAGCTGATCTTTTACATTAATTCCATTTTCCCGTCCCATCCCCATATTCTTTGATTCCCTTTGTGCCCAAAAATCTATTGATCTCAGCCTTGAATATAATCAGTGACTGAGCATTCACATCTGGTGCAGAGAATTCCAAAGATCACTAACGCTCTGAGTGAAGACATTTTTTTCTCATCTCAGTCCTAAATGGCCGACCCCTTACTCTGAGACTGTGACCCCTCGGTCTAGTCTCTTCAGACAGGGGAAACACCCTCTCGGCATCTATCCTGTCAAACCCCCCAATAATTTTATATGTTTCAATTCACCTCTCATTTTTCTAAACTAGAGAATGAAAGCAAATTCTACTCGATCTCTCCTCTTGGACAGCTCTCTCACCCTGGGAATCAATCTAGTGAACCTTCGTTGTACCCTCTCTAAGGCTAGTATTTCTTTCCTTAGGTAATGAAACCAAAACTGTACACAATACTCCAGGTGCGACTTCAACAAAGCCCTGTATAATTGCAGCAAGACTTCTTTACTCTTATACTCAACCGCCTTGCATGAAAATACAGCTTACTCCTGCTCCTATTTTTAATGTTCTTCTGCACTTTAATGGTCTCCCATAGTAAATTATTCTGAAAGTTTGTTACTTGGTTTAAAACAGTAGCCCCGCCACCTCTTCTCCCCGTCCTTCACCCAACTATCATTTACAGAGGTCACTCTGTTCCGAAGAAGGGTCACTGACCCGAAACGTTAACTCTGCTTCTCTTTCCACAGATGCTGCCAGACCTGCTGAGTGATTCCAGCATTTCTTGTTTTTATTTACAGAGGTCACCTGCCTACCTTGCTGATAAATGGTGCCCTATGTATGAAAACAATCATATGGGGAGCATAAAAAGGTTCTCTCCCCACCATCGCCAAACCCCCACTGCCCCCGCAACACCCCGTCCGAAAAAAAATGTAGTATGCGCCATTCATCAATCTTGGTGGGAGGGTTAGGTGTTTAGCTCTTACTCACTGGTTCCCACGGTGATGCAGCTTGGATGGATAACTTGAGGGAATTGTGGATGTCATGCCAGCATGCTTTGTGTGACGTGGTGCGTTGTTATTACAGTGTACAAGACCATCAGACAATTCCTCAATATCAGTATATAAATCAGAGGTTAAGGTGTCATTTAATTAGACTTTTGCTAAGTGCGAACTTTCGGGTATAGCCTCAACTCCTGTTTTATCTCCTCCATGTGTTTTCTGGCAGATGTTCTCCTGGATGGTTTTACAATGGCCGTGCTGGTGGCTGGACTGATGCTTGGGATGGGAGGGCTGATCTCTGAGGAGAGACGGAGTAGAATGGGCCTTTATTCTCTGGAGTTTAGAAGAATGAGAGGCGATCTCATTGAAGTGTATATGTTTCTGACAGGGTAGATCCTGAGGGATGGTTTCACCTGGCTGGAGAGTCTAGAGCCAAGGGTCACGGTCTCAGGATAAGCGGTCGGCCATTGAGATGAGGAGGAATTTCTTCACCCAGAGCGATGTGAATCTTTTGGAATTCTCCATCCCAGAGGGCTGTGGATGCTCGGTCATTGAGTACATTCAAGACTGGGATTGATAGGTTTTTGAGTTTTAAGGGAATTGAGGTATTTGAAGATAGGGCAGGAAAATGGAGTTGATGCAAAATATCCGATGTGATCCTATGGAATGGCAGAGCAGGCTCGAGGGGCCATCAGGGATCAACCAATCAAACCATGCAGTTATTCAAGCCTGCTCTACCATTCGCTCGGGTCATGGCTGATCTGGAACTCGACTCCATTTGCCTGGCTTTGTTCCATATCTCTTGATCCCCTTACCCAACAAGATTATACTAATCGCAGTCTTGCAAATTTCAGTTGACCTTCCACGTCAAAGCCTTGTGGAAGAATTCCTGATTTCCACCCCCCCACCCCATTATGTGGGAGCAAAGTGCTTCCCGATCTCATTCCGGAATGGCTGAGCTCTCATTCTAAGATTACGCCCCTCCTGTTCTGGGATTCCCCCACCAGAGGAAATGGGTTCTGGTGTTCCCTCTGTCACACGTTGCCAGTGGTACAACTGACATTGTGGGACGTTTTGCTACGTTAAAGGCGCTAGATGAATGCAAATTGTTGTGGTTGATGTAATTTTCTCATTCCAATGCTGTTATGCAGTATCTGCCCAGATGTGGGCGGGTGCAGTATGTCCCCGTTCCCAAATTCCTGCACGAGCTTGGAGAGGCAGGCACAGAGCCAGAGTAACCAGATCCCTCCGGAATTCCTGCTCCATCCGTCTAAATTACAGAATCTTGACGCACCAATTTCAGGACAGAAATGTAAGCCAGCTGTTTCTATGACTGAACGTAGTTTAATGCCAGGGTCGCAAATGGTTCACCAACTTCAAAGTTTTTCTGAACTGGCCACCCTGCTCGTGTGGCTTGAATTCCATATTCCATGGTTAAAGCCTTCAGATGTAATGTGCCCTGTTGTCACAAGCAGAGAGCCTGACTTCCATTCACTTCAGTGCTAACCAGGAAGTGACCTTTTTCATTAATAAATTTGTTTCAGCAGGAATTAATGTGGTGCCCTGTACAAACAGGATTAAACAAGATTATTTAATTACCAGTTTAACCAATCTGCAGTTCAGTCTCAAGGGAACTGAGTTTTCTTGCTCTGTGTGAGTTTTATTCCTCGAGGCCTTTACTCCACTGTGTTTCGATCTCTCGTCACGATTTTAGCAAGTCAGCCAGCAAGGACGGCTGCAACTTGCTGAATATCTAGTCAAATTCTAACATAGCCGCACCGTCACCAAGACCCCTGATTCTGTTCCTGCCTCAGCTCATCTGCTGCTGAAACCCTCACTCATGCCTTTCTTACCTCTAGACTTGACTATTCCAATGCACTCCTGGCTGGTCTCCCACATTCTACCCTCTGTAAACTTGAGGTCATCCAAAACTCTGCTGCCCATGTCCTAACTCACACCAACTCTCATTCCCCCATCATCCCTGTACTTGCTGACCTGCACAGGCTCCTGGTCCAGCAACGCCTCCATTTTAAAATCCTCATCCTTGTTTTCAAATCCCTCCGTGGCCTCACCCCTCCCTATCTCTGTAATCTCCTCCAGTCCTACAACCCTCCGAGATCCAATTCTGGCCTCTTGAGCATCCGCGATTTTAATCTCTCCACCATTGGCAGCCGTGCCTTCAGCTGCCTGGGCCCTAAGCTCTGGAATTCCCTCCCTAAACCTCTCCCCCTCTCCACCTCACTTTCCTCCTTTAAGACATTCCTTAAAACCTACCTCTTTGGCCAAGCTTTTGGTCACCTGACCTAATATCTCCTAATGTGGCTCGGTGTCAAATTTTATTTCATAATCGCTCCTTCAAAACACTTTGGGACACTCTAGTATGTTAAAGGTGTTACATAAATACAAGTTGTTGTTGTTCAGGTGTTTTATGAAGCTTGGAGTAGGGACTAATTTGACATGCTGTGCAGAAACCAAAACTAGTTTCAATATCAGGTGCAAGGTGTCTGTAGCAGAATAGTTTTGGATGACCTCGAGTTTAGAGGGTCAAATGTGGGAGGCCGATCAGGAGTGTGTTGGAACAGTCGAGTCTAAAGGTAACAAAGGCGTGGATAAGGGTTTCTGCAGGAGATGAGGTGGGGTGGAATCGGGCAATGTTACGGAGGTGGAAATAGGAGGCCTTCGTGACGGCACAGATACATAATCAGAAGCGCCTCTTGGGGTCAAATGGTTCAACCTGAGACTGTTGCCAGGGAGGGGGATGGAATCGGTAACTAAGGAACGGAGTTTGGAGCGGGGACTGAAAACGATAGCTTCAGTCTTCCCAATATTGAATTGGAGGAAATTTCTGCACATCCAGTATTGAATGTGGGATAAGCAGTCTCTGGTAATTTAGCAACAGTGGACGTGTCGAGAGAGGTGGTGCTGAGGTAGAGCTGAGTGTTGTCAGCGTACATGTGAAAATTAACACTGTGCTTCTAGATGAGACACAAGGGGCAGCATGTAGATGAGGAGTAGGAGGGGACCAAGGATAGATCCTTGGGGTCACCAGAGGTAACGATGCAGGAGCAGGAAGAGAAGCCATTGCAGGTAATAATCCGGCTACAATTAAATAGATAATGGAACCAGGTGAGATCAGTCCCACCAGGCTGGATGACAGTGGAGAGGTATTGGAGGAGGATGGTGTGGTCAACCGTGTCAAAGACTGCAGACAGGTCAAGAAGGACGAGGAGGGAAAGTTTACCTTTGTCACTGTCACATGGGATGTCATTTGTGACTTTGGTGAGAGCCGTTTCAGTACTGTAGCAGGGGCTGAAAACTGATTGGAGGGATTTAAACCTGGAGATCTAGGAAAGATGGGCATGGATTTGGGAGGTAACAACATGTTCAAGGAGACTGGAGAGGAAAGGGAGGTTGGAAATGGGACGGTAATGGACCCAAATGGCTGCTTTGAAAATGAGGAAGGTTTACTTTTCATCTCAATGAGGAATTTAAACTGGCCTTATTTTTTTCCTGAGCAGAAGTCTTAATTCAGCCATTCCAGGAACAGCAGATTATGCGGGTAGCTGAGGCACATCCCGAGTCCTGCCTTGCCCTCTACCAGTGCATGATAGAAACATAGAAAATAGGAGCAGGAGTAGGTCGTTCGGCCCTGCAAGCCTGCACTGCCATTCAGTACGACCATGGCTGATCGTCCAAACTCAGTACCCTGTTCCCGCTTTCTCCCCGTATCCCTTGATTCCTTTAGCCCGAAGAACTATATCTAAATGTGAAAACCACAATGAAACCAAACCAAGAAATCCTTTGGTAAACAGTTGCTACATTTGAGCAACGCAAGGTTGCCAAAGGCTGTAGGAAGGAGAGGCATCCTTTACATGCTGTTGCAACCTTGCGTTGCTGCAGGCCTTTAAACCCTGCAGCACCAGGCTTCCTCCCCTTCCTGCAGTAATTCACATCCATGTAACACATCGCCTTCCAATTTAAGTAATGCTGGCAGACTCCATACCTCAGCGTTGGGCTTCTGAATCCAATCGTGAACGGAAATTGGAAACCGAGGGCGACCTCCAAACTGAAGCTGTGGCCCCTTTAAGTCAATGTCAGCAGGAGTATTGGGAAACAGTCGCCTGTCGGTCATTCGCCCAGTTAATGACTTGGCAGTCTGTCCTGTGAGAGCCAATATTTGCTTTTGTTGTCAACTGAAACTGTGCCCAGAAGTACCAGGTAAAGATTGGAGGCAGATTGTTAATATCTCATTACGATTAAGAAGTTAACTAGGTGCGATTTTTTTCGTTACAATGCAGAGATGGTTGATGATTTCAGCAATACTGTATATCGGGGGGGGGGGAGAGAGGGGCCAAATGGAGCTCACATGGCTTGGGCTACAAAGTTTAATATTTACAGGGATCCTCTTCTGTACTCAAATAGTAGAGTGAAATAAAATTGGACTCCACCCTGGTCCCTTCCCAACGCTGCGAAAACCCTTGTCCATATCTTTCCTACCTCCAGTCTCAAATTCATTAGTTTGATTCCTGGCATGAGAGGGCTGAACTATGAGGAGCAATTGAGGAGGATGGCCCTATATTACCTGGAGTGTCGGAAAATGAGAGGTGATCTCATTGAAACGCATAAACCTCTTCAAGGACTTGAGAGGGTAGATGCTGAGAGGCTGTTTGCCCCTGGCTGGAGAGCTTAGAACATGGGGGTCACAGTCGCAGGATAAGGGGTCAGCCATTTAGGACTGAGATGAGGAGAAATTTCTTCGCCCAGAGGGTTGGGAATCTTTGGAATTCTTTACCTCAGAGAGCTGTGGAAGCTCAGTCGTACATTCAAGACGGAGATCGCTAGATCTTTGGGTACTAAAGGAAACAAGGGATATGGTGATTGGGCGGAAAAGTGAAGTTGAGGTGGAAGATCAGCCCCATGATCTTATTGAATGGCGGTGCTGGCTCGAGGGGCCGAATGGCCTCCTGTTTCTCAAATTTCATTTTACAGAAACTCCAATTCATCCGGAATAAACTGTTGATCTTGTGTTTGGAAGCGGAATTATCATTTTACCAAGCATTTTTTAAGGAGGCGAGACTTGTTAGTATGTTGTATTTTTAGGGTTTTGCATCATGTGAAATACCAATTCTGGCCTTTTGAGCCTCGCCAATTTTCTTTGCTCCATCATTGGCGGCCGTGCCTTCACTTTCATGGGCCCGAAGCTCTGGAATTCCCTCCCTAAACCTCTCCGTCCCTCTACTTCGCTCTTCCACTTTAAGACGCTCCTTAAAACCTACCTCTTTGTCCAAGCTTTTGGCCATCTGCCCTAACATTTCCTTATGTGGCTCAGTTCCAATTTTGTTTGACAATTGCTCCCATGACGTGCCTTGTGATGTTTCACGAAGTTAAAGGCGCTATATAAATTCAAGTTGTTTTGCAGGCTTGGTTAGTAGCTGAGACCGAGTATTCCGAGGCTTGGAGGCAGGGGTCCCAGGAAAATAGGGGGGACCCACGTCAGGCCAGCTCCCAGACGCAGTCCCGTTGCCGGGGAACTTTCCCGGGGGCAGCCGGCTAAACGGATTGGCTGCCCACACCTGGGGCATATTTAAGGCCCCAATTGGGGTGATCTAGAGGGCTCGCTAGCACTTTGCCGCCGGTGGTGCGCCCCTCCCCCACATGCCGAGGCCAGATGGAGTCAACCTCCCTGCAGCAGTCCAGTGGGCCATCAGATCCAGAGGCTCCATGCCACTAATAGGGGGCTAAATGCACCCCTCCATGACAGCTCACCTACCGATATAGATCGCGGCACTTCTCCCAGTGGGGTTGCTGAGGCTGCAGAGCTGCTCGTCCTCCGATTAGGCCACCCACCATCCTTAATAGAGCGGCCAACTCGGAGGCAGCCAATGAGGAGGCCACCTGCAGGAAGAATTCTGAGTCTGTCTCGCTGGCGGCGAGCGCGGGCTCCGGGACACACATTTGGTCCCGACACAGGGTTCCGAAGCCCACGGGAAAATTCTGCCCAATGTGTTTGGCAAGCATTGAGAAGCAAGTTGCACCTGACTAAGATATACCCAAAAGCAGAGAGGTTTATACAGTCAGGGACGTGTGGCATTTACAACTAACTGGGGAGGGAACTCCTCTTTGCTGACGATGCTGCTTTAACATCTCACACTGAAGAGTGCCTGCAGAGTCTCATCGACACGTTTGCGGCTGCCTGCAATGAATTTGGTCTAACCATCAGCCTCAAGAAAACAAACATCATGGGACAGGACGTCAGAAATGCTCCATCCATCAATATTGGCGACCACGCTCTGGAAGTGGTTCAAGAGTTCACCTACCTAGGCTCAACTATCACCAGTAACCTGTCTCTAGATGCAGAAATCAACAAGTGCATGGGAAAGGCTTCCACTGCTATGTCCAGACTGGCCAAGAGAGTGTGGGAAAATGGCGCACTGACACGGAACACAAAAGTCAGAGTGTATCAAGCCTGTGTCCTCAGTACCTTGCTCTACGGCAGCGAGGCCTGGACAACGTACGTCAGCCAAGAGCGACGTCTCAATTCATTCCATCTCCGCTGCCTCCGGAGAATCCTTGGCATCAGGTGGCAGGACCGTATCTCCAACACTGAAGTCCTCGAGGCGGCCAACATCCCCAGCATATACACCCTACTGAGTCAGCGGCACTTGAGATGGCTTGGCCATGTGAGCCGTATGGAAGATGGCAGGATCCCCAAAGACACATTGTACAGCGAGCTCGCCACTGGTAGCAAACCCACCGACCGCCCATGTCTCCGCTTTAAAGACGTCTGCAAACGCGACATGAAATCCTGTGACATTGATCACAAGTCGTGGGAGTCAGTTGCCAGCGTTCGCCAGAGCTGGCGGGCAGCCATAAAGACGGGGCTAAAGTGTGGCGAGTCGAAGAGACTTAGCAGCTGGCAGGAAAAAAGACAGAAGCGCAAGGAGAGAGCCAACTGTGTAACAGCCCCGACAAACAAATTTTTCTGCAGCACCTGTGGAAGAGTCTGTCACTCTAGAATTGGCCTTTATAGCCACTCCAGACGCTGCTCCACAAACCACTGACCACCTCCAGGCACTTACCCATTGTCTCCCGAGACAAGGAGGCCAAAGAAGGGGAGGGAGGGAAGAAGAAATGAATTTAGCTGAATCAAACTTGTCCTCAATAGGTCGGACACAGTAAGGGGTGCAGTAGTACAGTGGCTATGTTACTGGAATAGTAATCCAGAGGCCTGGTCTAATGATCCAGTGACATGAGTTCAAATCCCACCACAGCAGCTGGGGAATTTAAATTCAATTAATTAAATAAATAGGGAATAAAAAGCTAATATCAGTAATGGTGACCATGAAACTACTGGATTGTCATAAAAACCCATCTGGTTCACTAACGGCTCTCTCTGACCCCCCCCCCCCCCCCCCTCCCAACCTTCTCTCTGCCCTC